>NC_067221.1:41866930-41876930 GCF_019924925.1 Ctenopharyngodon idella | reverse complement strand
ATCGATCTTAACATTTGTCTTTAATGTTTGTGGACATTCAGTGGCTTTAATAAAGTGTTATTGAGCTCGGTCCTGGATATCATTGGAATAAAAGATATTTCAGGTGAAGCGAATGAGCTTCTTTTTCATGCATGTCACTTTTAACCTTTGCTAAATCATGCAGGAGGTTGAAAATGCTCTATTTTTTCCCCATCCAATCTCACAGCAGCCTGGTCTCGTCTATTATAATGTGTATGAATGTTGTTTCAAGTGTTTATCTGTTATTTTCTATGCATATGTTTGTTTTATACTGTTTGTCTTGTAAAAAAAAAAAGAAAAAAAGAGAGACCTTTTATTCATAAAAGCATGTTGTACCCTGTTCACTGTCTTGGTTGTTTCTTGTCTGTGTTTCTGCTCATATATCTGTTCAGAGTATCAATGAGCAAAAGAGGGAAGTTATTCATCTTTTACTCTCTCTTGTGAAGGTTTGGCCAATTCTTTCACTTTTCTCTCACTATTCTGAAATAGAGGATTTAAAAGAACACATTAATGTGTTTTAAGGTCAAATGACGTTTTGATTTTCTTTCCAGAATATACTTTCGGTATCATCCCAACACATTCTGAAGTTGTTGTAATATCTGTGCATTTATACTACATCATTAAATATGTTAGTTTTGTCATATGGCAATTTTGTACCATAATGGAATTGAAGTAATGCATTTCATCAATGGAAATTTGTGTTTATAGTAATATAATTGCGTTTATAGTAACAATAATGATTTGTTTCTTTTGTTTTTAAAAGCAATATTGAAAATAAAAGACTGAGTCATTAAATAAACATTCATTTAATTAAAGGAGAATTCTTTTAAGAAACACTGGCTTAATTTTCCATTGTGGTACAAATGTTTTCCCCTCAAAAAAACAAAACAAAACAAAGCTTATTTTTGTTATTTTGAATAAAAACATTCCGTGTCTAGAACATACTGTTATGTCTTTTCCAGTCCACCAGAGGGCAGAGTTGTGCGTTGCTTTGGTTCCACCACTAGGTGTCAGTGTAGCACTCAAAAGATGAAACAAAGTGATTTTTTTTTTTATTCCCCCAATCTTTTATTTACTTAATTATTCAAAACACACAATTGTATTTACCCATACTGGTCTTTTTAGTTCATTGATGTTCTGTAACAGTTATCATTCAGGTTTAGCCAACTTTAAAGGACTCAACAGATGAACTGTCAATCACTGTACAGGCCTTCATAACCACTGAGATCAAGACTGGGAAACGAAACGACAGTGATAAAACACTTCAAGCGAGAATAAGTTGCATGAAACAGATGTCCATCTTTTAATACCATTGTGAAATTTGAAATTATTTTTGGACTAATCCCTAATGTAGGCTAAAACTACAGTGGTGCAGCACTCCATTCACCGTCGGATGTGAGATATACTTTCAGTTTCCAAGTTGGAAGTCCAACTGCAAGTGGAAAAAAAAAATGACACTATTATAGGCCTAATTATGAGATGAAAATTCAGTCACAATTTCGACTTTTCATCTCATAAATTCTACTTTTTTTGTCATAATTAGCATACGATTTTTTAAAATGAGGCGTAAATGTGCTTCCATAACGGCTCATGATGGCGCGCATTCCTATTTGAATTTCGCCCGCGAAATTTCGCCGAGCAACGGTTAAACGCGACCGCACCTTAATTCTCTCAGCCAAACCATTGTCCTTGTTTGTTTCTTCGCACTGAATTTTCTCCAGACGCTATAGAATTTACAGGAAAAATTAAATATCAGGGCAGAAGAACACGGGTGTATTTGTGAGTTGAGCGTAGGCACTTTTTGGAGAATCGTGGTGATATTATAGGCCTATTTGATATGGGATTCGCGTGCTGTGTCTCCTCATCAGGCATTCAATCACAATACCCTGAGTCACATGAGGATGGTGTCAATCGAGGGAAGTTGGCGGAAAATGAGAAGGAAATACGGATCATATTCTTCCAGAAACTACAGGTAAATAACGGCTCACTGTTTCACACGTGTATCTAAATAATGAATCATCTATTAAAGGAACAGTTCACCCAAATATAAAACATTTAGTCCTACTCATCTTCATGTCAGTCCAACCCTGTTTAACCTTCTTTCTTCCATGGAACAACAACGGAAATTTTTAGCAGAATGTTCACGCCGTGTTTTCATAGTCAAGTAGTTTTCCTACTTTTAAACTGTTGAGGTGGGTTGATTTTCCCCCCCCCCAAGGGTTAAATGTTTGACATATTGCATGTATTGAAATATTTTATATTCTACCAATGATAAAACTGTGCTAAATGTTAAGTTTTGAGAATGGTAAGGAGACTTTGAGCTCCTGTGAGCACCTTTATGAAAACAGACTGTGTTTATGATTAATACTATATAGTGATTTTCAAGCTGCATAAGATTGACTGTAAAATATGTAGGCCTATTTTAGGTGTTGAAGTGCATATTTTTGAGTTTTTATATCTGGGATATTTTTGATTAAGTAGACCTGGCAACCCTGCATACAATAAATGCTGGGATCATATGTATTTGGAACAATATGAGGATAATTGATGATGAATTAACCCTTTAAAGTACCTGGAAAAGCATTACATAAGATGTTTTGTTCTAAAAGCTTCTCTGTAAAATGACTGAAATCAGAGCTGTTCTGAAATACAGTTACCATGGCAGTCGGCTAAAAAATCTATATTATTCTTTGTGGACGGTTTAAATGCTCAGCTGCACTCATCGCTCACAGCGTTTCTTTCCCAGTCTTGAGTCTTTACAGCGACTATCTCTCAAGCGTTCGTTCTCGTCTTTTGTTCTTCTCCTTATTGGAAATTGATTGTCTTCTACCATCACAAAGACACATGGTTCTGATTGATTCTCTGGTACCAGAGGAAGGAGGAGGATTCGCCCGCAGGGTCTCGGATCTGAACACACAGGGAGATTCGAAACAATGGCTGTTGTTTATCCGTCTGCGTGTTGATCAACCACACACTAAATCATTTAAATCATAGATAAAAGAGTGAATCTCAGCAAACCTGACAAGATATGTCCAGCTCATATTTCAACCAAAATACAAGGAAAGGAGAAATTATATTATTGAATAGAATATTATTATATAGGCCTATATTAACTCTTTCCCTGCCATTGATGGAATTTTCCGGCTTTCCGTGTTTTCACTGTTATACGGTAGGGGGTGCTATTACACATCTTCTGAAAGAGTACAGAATCTCTGGATCAAAACACAGGCAAAAAGGAGCAGAAACAAGCGATAAAAGCATTGATTATGTACGTTGTAATCTTTGATAAAAACACGATTTTCTCAGCTTTTTGTTCAAAATGCTTTTTTTATGAAACTTACCCACATTCAAGTGTTGATAAAAAAAATGCATGAAGCTAGAATAAAACTTTTTTTAAAAAAGCAGAGGCTCTGTTCTTTGTTTTGATACACTAAAAAATGCTGGGTTAAAAACAACCCAAGTTGGGTTGAAAATGGACAAACCCAGCGGTTGGGTTAAATGTTTGCCTAACGTGCTGAGCAGTTTTTTTGACCCAACTATTGTTTAGAAATGACTATATGTCTGGCTTAAAATGAACCCAAAATATGTTGGAAATTAAAAATGAGACACATAATTACTAGAGGCAACAATAATAATCAAAAGGTGAACATTTATTAATAAGCAATTTGATAAATGTTTATTGTTTAATTAATCATTAAACTTATTAATTAATGTTCATTAAACATACTAATAAATGTTAATTTCCAACATAGTTTGGGTTGATTTTAAGCAGGCAATATAGTCATTTTTAAACAATAGTTGAGTTAAATAAAACTACCCAGCAGGTTAGGCAAACATTTGACCCAGCCACTGGGTTAAAAACAACCCAATCGCTGGGTTTGTCCATTTTCAACCCAACTTGGGTTGTTTTTAACCCAGCATTTTTTAGAGTGTATTTTAAATGTTCAAATATTCATACAACAAAATATTCTGCTAGTGGTGACTGGCAACTTGAAGCTGAAAGATTTCAAGTATAAATTACTTAGTACTTTAATTTATTATTTAAATGGTTTTAATGTATTTACTAAATAATAATTTAATATTTAGAATTATTAAGAAAAAGTGTCATGTTGCAAAAAATCATACTGGCCATAAAAAGGCTCTATTTTCTTAGTGCAAAATATTTTTCCTTGTGATTTTGGGTGAAATATGACCCAGAAATTCACCTAATAATTCTGTACATAAAGAAACAATTAGACCCTCAAAACCTTGATTTAACTTGGTGTGGGACAGAAGGAGAGCACAATATTGCCAATCAAAGCAGATAAAGTGTTAAAGAAATAAATAAATAAATTCTTGATCACTTCATCAGACCCCACTGGGCAAATCCAGGTTCCTCCTGCCTCTCCCTGACCGTGACGTACGAGTCGTCCTGTCTCTGAACAGTTAGATTAATATCCATGCATAAAAGAATCACCAGCGTTTCCCTAACGACAGAAGAGCTGGTTTTCATTATCTTTTTTTTTCTCCTTTTTTCTTTTTTAAATATCAGGAACACTTGAACACGCACAACAAACACTAATAATTCAACTCAAATGCATTTTCCTATGGACAGAAACATGGGTCAATAAATGAAATTAAGAGAGAGAAAAAGAAATCAAACTTTAAAATGAAACAAAAAAAACAAGTATACAGCAATTTGCCCCATGATATTACTTTGGTCTCTAAAGCTCATTTTGGTGTTTCTCATTATTCAAAGGAACTAACTACTACACAAGCTTTGGATCATTTCAGGCAATCTTGACTCCCGTGGTCAAAAGTTTCATACCGTGACACCAGAATGTTTTCTAGTCGCTCTGATGCCACTTAAATGTTTAGTTAACTTTTAAAAAAAAGGGTTGATTTTGGGAGCATGCCAAATGAAGAAGAAAATTACTCAACTCAACAAGACAGTACAGAACAGTAAAAAGCTTCAAGTCACAATATTTCCAAAACTATTATTTAGCAGTATTATCTTCTACTATCATCGTTATTGTTTCGTCAGATTACCTTTACATTACAAGTATTTGAGGTATATCAGAATTCTCATTGTCAACACATGCCTGCCAGCGTGAAATGACATGATTGGTCGGCGAATGGTCTGTGAATATGACCGATGGAGGCATATGATTGGACGACCACTGACAGTGCAGGTATACCTCAGTTTTACACAAACATCACAAACACACACTTCCGGAATACTGTAAATTACACAAAAATAGCTCTGTCGGAAGTGTGTGTGTGTGAATCCAGAGGCATTGCCACACGGATTACAGAAATATCACACTCCTGCACACTTCATAGAGAAATAAATACACATAATAAATAAATGCAGCAAATAGAAAAACAACTACTTTCATAAAAAAACAAAGTGCTTCTTTATCAGAATGGAAACTCCCTTTTTTATGCAAAATATGCAGCTATGCAAAAAAATATGTGGGTATGTTTTAAAAAATTGTGTGTGCATATATGTGTGTGTATGCGTGCAAGTGTGTGTGTGTGTGTGCGAGTGTGTCCAGAGCAAATCCACCCGTGGTTGAAGGAAAAAGGCACTCAACTTGTCCTGCATAGTTGCCACTTCCTTCACCGTGGCATAATGCAGTCTGACTACTCTGTGTGTGTGTGTGTGTGTGTCTGTGTGTGTGTACTCAGCTTGGTTAAGGGACAAACCCAGCTAACAGGAAATGTTCTCAGAACGTTCTGGCAAGGTTCTCTTAAAGCGACGAACAAAAGTTCTTCCAGTAACATTAATAGAACATTCGTTCAGAGTTATCTGGTGTTTAATAATGTTCTCAAAATGTTATTTATACGTCATTCATGGAGTGTTTTTTCCAACCCGATGTCACGGCAGTTCATATGTATTTTACAAGGTGGCTAATTCATACGTAAGCAATAAGGTACTCCAGGCTGTGCTGTATCGTGAATAAGTTACAGCTGAAGGGCATGACTTATTCACGATACAGCACTAGCCTCGAGTACCTTATTGTTTTTATAAAACGGTTACCACACAATACAAATATTAAAGCCAAAAATATGTATCATTGCAACTTTCATGAAGTAAACTTTCACTAAAAGCCTTCCTTCCGCCGGAAAAAATAGTCCCTGACCATGAACAGCAACAGAAGTTACATTATTACGCCATTAGATGGCGGCAAAGACTGTCTTTATGAGTGTGTCAGTCAGTAGCAAAGACTTTTACATTGAAAAGACTGAATTGTTGTGAACATGGAACAAAACGCAACTGACAAATGCTTTGATTAGCGACTGTCAGTCATGGGAAAACCCCTTAACTGTTAAAAGGACAAGATAATTTTAAACAGATTTTTTTATTATGAACATAGGACTGACCTGAAGGAAAATGCTAAATCTGAATGCAGGTAATAAACTCGCTCACTCCATCTCTTTCTCACAATACTCTTCTACATAATACAGTAAGCATCAACAAACAAAATCAATTGAGAACAAACAGTTTCCGTTGCTAAGAGTGGTTGCTAAGGGTGTTGTGTAGTGATACACAGAACCGTTGGGTGAAGCGGTCATAGCCATGTTTTATCGTGAATAAAACACAGCTATTGACCAATTAGAATTAAGGACAGGAACTAACCAATTTATAAGAATTCGTACGTATTTTACGAGTTGCCAAATTCATATAAATTCGTACGAATGACCTACCCCTAAACCTACCCGTCACTGGGGTTTAGACAAATCGTATGAATTTGCTGCCTCGAATTAGCCACCTTGTAAATTATGTACGAATTGGTCATGAGATAGCATTGTTTTTTCGGAAACATTTTAGTTGGATGTCTGTTTAAGGTTTTTAAATATGTTACTACTTGTTTTGGAACATTCAAATGTAAAAAGTATGCAAAATGGAATGTTCCCTTAATGTTCGCATAACCAAGAATAAATGTTTTTAAAATATTTAATAAACTGGATGTTTTGAACGTTGAGAGAACATTCAGAAAAAAACGTTTTCATAGCTTAATGGGAATGGTAGCAAAACGTTCTTAGTACATGTTTTTTGTTAGCTGGGAAATTGCGAGTTCTATTAAGATTTGCGATTATAAATAACCTCATAGTCCCTTTTAGATCAGCTACTCAGGTGTGTTTGTGCAGTGTTGCCAAGTCTGCGGTTTTCCCGTGGAATTGGGCTACTTTAACACTGTTGCTGCGGATTGTTTTTCATGTCCTCGGGTTGTTTTTTACATCCGCGGGTTCAAGCGACACCAAATAACATGATATTTATCCCCTTGAATGTGAATTTTTCCAACGGAAGCCCTGCCAAAAATGCAGATTTTACCTTGCGGAACGCAGTTTTTACTAGGAGACCCCCCTCGAACCACGATTAGGCTAGTTTTGAGTAGCAATTTGGTGGGTTTTGTTGTGAAAACCTGGCAACCCTGTTTGTGTGTTTGAGAAGAAAATGTTTTGCTACACTGAATCACATTGGTGTTCGTGTGTGTTTGTGAGCGGGTGATGATGATGATGATGATGATGGTTAAACTGGCAGGCTGAAGAAGAATCTTTGGTATCAGTGGCTGTTTCACACACACCACTGTGTTTCTGTGAGGTAGCCACATTGATTCTCACTACAAACGAGGTGTGTGTGTGTGTTCGCTTTTTTCACATTTTTGCTTCACATCAGAGTTTGTTTAGAAAAAAAACTTGCTCTTCACCTGGTCACGACTTTGTTCTGAAATGCTACAGACATCTGCTGTCTTACCTGTCTGGACAGTGAGACAGGAAGTAAGCAAAAGATGAAGCTCATCAAGAAGGGCCTTTTTCATCAGCCGGAACCTTTTGGATTGATAGAGAAAGAGCCGCTCTGTCTCTACAGCTCAGTTCAGGAGTCCATTTCTCCACAAATGTTTGTTATACACAACAATCCCTTGTTTCTTGTCGTTTTGTTCACAAGGTGCTTCTTTACACATAGTTTATGCACAACAAGAGTCCAGACGTTTAATACAAACTTTGTGTC
Source organism: Ctenopharyngodon idella (assembly GCF_019924925.1). Lineage (NCBI taxonomy): Eukaryota > Metazoa > Chordata > Actinopteri > Cypriniformes > Xenocyprididae > Ctenopharyngodon > Ctenopharyngodon idella. Next base: position 41,868,916 of record NC_067221.1, on the reverse strand, counting down.
TATGTAACTTTTTACCCGCATCATTATTATAGAGGAACAGAGAGAGAGAGAGAGAGAGAGAGAAGGAAAACAAGGATTAAAGATAGAGCTAAAGAGGAATATTTACAGATTCATATTCAGTACGTTTTGGTAAATGGATCGATTTGGTTTCCAAAACAATGGATGTCAGGACTCAGGAATGAGTGTTTTCAGCCCCTGTTTGAATCGCATGATTTCTCTGGAGTCTTTGGGCGACTCGGAGTCGCAAACATCCTCTATGATTATCGTTAAGGCATCTGTCGTTGGCACTCAATTATCATACAGTGACATTTTACCTTTAGGTTTTGGCCATTAGAAGCTGCAGGTCTCCACAAACAGGAGAAAAATAATCGAACAGCTTTTACTCTCCACTTGATTGCTGATTGTTTCATCTTTGGTAACGGAAAATAGCTTTGGATGCGAGAAATAAATGTATGAAAAAACAGAAACAAAAGTTCATATGGATGATAAAAATCCTGACATCTTACAACCTGCACAGGACCGTGATTCACGCTGCCTTCAAGATCTGCTGGGATGTTTTTACTTTAAGGTGTTTGAGATAGATGGGGAAATGCTATACCTTTTATCTGATTTGATGCAAGGTTATTATTGTTAACTAAAACATGTTAATAAACATAAAATAAAATGTTTTTTTTATTTCAGCTAGTTGCCAATGCAACATTTCTAATTTTTGTTTAGCTTAAAGCTGCTGTCCGTAACTTTTTTTGTGTTCAAAATGTACAAAAATTATATAATGAGCGATTTCATCATGAATCAATTTTTCCAAACCGTGTTTTTGTCTTATCCTGAATCAGTACGGTACACCTATAATAAGTGTTTATATTCGGACTACTTTAGACTGGTTCGGGTCGTCCCGCTGCGGAGTAGCACGTGACTCGTCCCAACACGATTTCCTAGTGCTGCGTATCTATAGCACGAGTTTATGTTTGTATTTGGCGTGCTATTTATACTCTGAAATTACTTTTTGCGTGCATATGATACGCAATGGGTAGAATTAGTGGTGTGGGGTAGGGGTGTATTTTATGTACGTTGAAAATTGCGTGTCATATGCACGTCACACACGTGCGTATCTTATGCACGCCAATGGTAATTTCTGCGTGTAAATAGCACTCCAAATAGAAACAGAATATGCACTTTCATTAGATCGGGCAAGAGAAGTAGCTCCGACTACAATGTTCTTCCGCAAGACGCATGAAGGTCTGTTTAGAGCGCCAAAAGTTACGGGCTGCAGCTTTAACTTGAAGTACCAAAATAACTGAAATAAAAATATATATACTGACTTGAAGGAAGCGTGACATCTAAAGCCTTAAACGAAAGGTGCGTTTATAGGGTTCTCCAGGAGGTGGCGCCGTTGCTCTGTGCAGAAGAAGCACTCTGTAAGACCCCTACGGTAAAATGATTCTTTAGGGGAAAATACAGAGAGCCGATTGATTCTTTGCATCCCTTTATCATTGTGCTGAAGCAAGAACAAGGCGCCACACTGGCAGTGAAAATACAGACTGAGAGGGCGAGACACCTGAAAATATCTTTAACCAAAAGCGATTGAAACTAGAGATATATTTGTATGAAATATTTGTGTCAAATAAGGGATCAAAAACCAAGGGTTGTGTGCTAAAATACGTATTGCCTTCCGTTCCTTCTTTCCACTGCTCTATGAGAGAGAGAAAATTCCGTTTTGCTTCGCTAATCCAGAGACTGAGATGAGAGATGTTTTAGCTCAAATATCAAGCACAGGTGGGGGGAATGTCCAAAATATCCATGAGAGAAAAAATAAACCAAACGTGCTAATAAATTAAAAGCGTTTTCAGATGAAATACGAGCTCGACGAAACTCATCCACATCCGCCGTGCCCGGAAGGGGTTTGTGAGGTTTGATGGGCACCGTACATCATCATCAGCTGTTGCTGCGGTACATCTGGCACTGGTCTGTCAGCTGGACATCCTCCAG
>NC_067221.1:41761930-41861930 GCF_019924925.1 Ctenopharyngodon idella | reverse complement strand
GTGTTAACATTGTTTTTTAACAGTTCTCGCGATATTTTTTTTTTTGTAAGCCATGCACTTGCAATAAAAATGATTTTTTTTTCTACTCAATTCCAGCAGAATAATGAGCCAAATTGAAATAATTTCATAGACTGAAAGCACGTGCACATTGAGGGTGACAGACATAAAGAGCACAAGACTCGCACTGATAAAAATAAGTGAAATTATTATAGTCTTCATGTGAAAGAAGCCGCATAATCACAGAAAAGACATTCAATAAGGAAAGTCTGGCTGATGTTTGCAGATGACATTTTAATGGGGAGCTTCTGTTTAGTTTTGTAATCCAATGGTAAGCGCTGATATTGATATCTTATCACTCAGATGGATGAATTATAAACTGCTGCAGTTTATTTAGCCTATATTTTCAATGCTGAATTCATATGGCAGTATATGAGAGTTCCCTTAATATGTTCACAATCACAAATCAATATTCATCAAGGAGATATTCATCACAATCAAATATATTCTGTTGCCAAATTTAACCCTTTAACTCTCACTACAAAACACTATAAGATGATTCTTTTTTGCAATTTATACATTTAGTGAAATATAATTATTGACCTCACCCAGTCGTTTAAGATGTATTCTACGTTTTCTATGGCATCACTGTGAAAACCCCCTTTATTTTTAAAAGTAGTGTGTAATATTAGCTTCTTGTGTTCAAAAGACCAAAGCAAAAATGAAACTGAGGCTGGAGATTGGATCATAATGGATCAGAAAATTAGCAAATTATTTAAACATCTGCTACCAAACCAATGGTGCCAGATTATATTTGTTAAACAAAAATCATTTTTGTAGGCTAAAGGTTCCATTAAAAAGTCAATTAATGAGCATCACACATATATGAACATGCTGTCTGCTGAGGTGGGTGTGGTCTGTGTGTGGGTGTGGGCGTGGCGGAGAGAGCGGGGGGCGGGATCGATAACTAACCGCACCAGGCCGCTAACAGCTCGGCTCGGGATCGATGGCTTGAGCGGGGCGGTTCTGTTTTTGGGTGCGGTGAAACGAACCCTCTCCCGCGCGGGCCGGGCTACTGCTGGCGAGAAACAGTCATGTCAATCAAAGCCTATTCAACACAAACCACTACAACAATACACACCCATTACATGATGCTGCAGGTGCGAGTTTATGTTTCTACTGCTTAAAATATTACTGCAACAGTTTTTTTCTTAGTCAACAAGTCCTAAAGAAATGATCATTTAAATTGTAAAGATTAATTGTAAATAAATAATTATTTATAGTAAAAAGCAATAATAATGAATAATAGTAGCCTAAATTGACCAGATTCTTAGGATTGGTTGCTTATAAAATACTAAAATCCTGTAGCATCCTTGATTTTATAGAGTTTAGCTTATAAATGGAGGTAAAATGAAGCTGTTGGTTTTGAGTGGATGTCAATGTCCATCATCGATACACTGAACGTTTGACCACAACAAAAGGTTAAAGCTGGAGCTTTTAATTCGATTTGTATTCGAGCCTGTGTGTGTTTGACAAGAATTCATGTCGTGATACACGGAACACAAATCTGTTCTTTTTGTTTTTATTCCAGCAGCTCAAGCGAAAATACAATATTTCGATTATTCGTTGCTGGAAAAAAAAAATGATTTGATCTGCTCTCGCAGGCGTATTAAACATTCATCTACTACTGAATTGTTTATTAAATATCCATTAGGCTATATCAAATACATAAATAAGTGCAAATAGCCTAAATAAATAAATTAAAGTAAGCTAATAAACCACACTCGCTTTTCTGTGAAATGAAGTAAAACGAATGAATTGACGGGATGGTGGACTATTACAATCATGTTTAAAAACAGAATATTACTAGGACTATAACATTTTAGGTCAACCATTTATAATAATAAAAAATAATATTAAACTTGTTCAGATTATTAGTTTGAAATGCTTACACCTCGATGTTTTTAAACGCATCATTTATTCTCAAACACTCGCTTTTAATTCACAGTCAATATTTGCTTTGTGTTTATGTGACTTACACAATATTGATGTGTGTATTTATCAAACTGGTACATTAAAAAAGCGTTAGGATTATAAAATGCATCGCTTTTCCTACTAATATTATTATGTCATGGATCGGCTTGAAAAATTAATCACAACATACGTCATGAATTCAGGCATTTCTTGTGCGACGTGTGTGTGTGTGTGTGTGTGTGTGTGTGTGTGTGTGTGTGTGAGTGTGTGTGTGAGTGTGAGTGTTGAGTTCAATGCCAGCTATTAAATGATTTTTAAAATAAATTAATACATAATTAATGCTGTAGGTCCTGCATAGAAATATTAAAAGATAAAGATGCTCATTTAAAAAAACAAAAAAACAAAAACAAAACAAAGAATCATACTTTCTATTGCTCTGTATGTGGGAATCATCTGCTAAATTGATAAATATATTATTCCAGTGTCGTGGTTTCATATTTAAATAATCCGACTTGGTCCCACTTTATATCAGGTGGCCTTAACTACTATGTACTTACATCAAAAAAATAAGTATAGTGTACTTATTGTGTTCATATTGTATTGCAAAACACTTTTGCTGCTATTGAGGTGGATATGGGTAAAGTTAGGGACAGGTTTGGTGGTAAAGGATGGGTCAACAGTGTAATTATAATTGTAAATACAGAAATTAATTACAGATGTAATTACATGCAAGTATTTTTTTAAAATGTAATTACAATGTAAAAACATGTATGTACACAATATGTGCATTGTATCAAATGATTATTTTAAATGTAAGTACACCTAATATAAAGTGGGACCTCTGACTTTATTCCTTCAGATGGTTTGATTATAATTGACCGTATAAAGTCTATAGGTTCATATTTTCTTAAAGTCTGCTGAGGTTTTAAAACAAGAAAGGGGAAGATAAAGGTTATTTTTGGAGTACAATGCTTTACTGCACAGTGCTTCAGTATAATCGCATTCATATTGAAATATATCATGTCCATTACTTCTTTATAAACCCTCATAGTTTGAATCTCTTAAAAATAAAGGTTCTTTACTGGCATCGATGTTCCATAAAAGAACCTTCAACATCCACAAAAACTTTCCATTCCTTTATAGTGAAAAAAGCTTCTTTAGATTTTTAAAACGTTCTTCACACTAAGATAAAAATCACTGAAAGGTTCTTCTATGGCATCGCTGTGAAAACCCCTTTTGGAACCTTCATTTTTAGAAGTGCAAAGATATACATAAACTACAGCATGGCAACGAGAGAGTTTGGCTTTTAGGGGAGGAGAAATATTAGAACTGAGCTTTTCCCTTCGTCCAGGTCAGGATGAGTTCTTCTTTGTCTTGCGGGTTTCCTAACTGGTCTCCAAAATCAATTTCTCAGTGGACAAACATCTGACAGACCAGATCCATCCCCAGCAGCTCAATTAAACGCCATTCATAGACAGTTTGATTGATCCGAAAGCCAAGAAGTCGTTGCAAGAGCAAACCCTCACTTGCACATCTTAAATTAAGCCTTTATGTTTGCGTGTTATTCTGCATACTTCACACACACACACACACACACACACACATCTAAATTATTACATACCATATAGAACATTTTTAGAATGTAAAAACATTATTTGCATGTATTTATAGATTGTAAAGAGACATTTGTCAGATTTAGCTTGCAACTGTATCCCTAAACTCTACTGTAAATAAATACATTGCTATAGCTTCTAATGCATATTATATATCTGTGCTGATCCATGCTTTTTCTGTTGAGTTTTACAGACAGATATGTCCCATTAACCTACATGTATAATCACTAGGTCCTGTGAATTTAAAGCTGAAGTGTTTCATTTGTTCACTCATGTTCAGAGTCATTGCTATAGACGTATCAAGAGTGAAACACTGAGACTGTGATGCTTCCAGAACAATGATCTGTTTGTTTGAGTTCCCGACATGTCAGTGAGTTTGGAGCGGGACTATCTGTTTGTCTGAGCAATGGAAGACGGACAGACTGTGCAGTAGGAGAGTTTGTAAACAATTTTTGCACAGAAATTACATACTTAAACTCGAAAAATGTGTGTTGATGATAAGTGTGTTTGTATAGGAAGGAAGCAGGTCAAATCTATTCCAGTGTTAATATGTATCTGAACATTAAGGGAACATTCCATTTTGTCATTTTGCAAACATTCCGAGAACGTTACATTTGAATGTTCTCTGAAGAAGTAACATTTAAAAAGAAATGATTTAGAAGAACTAAAACGTTTCAGGAAAAACGTTCCATGAATAATACGTTGTGTGAAAATTCTATTAATGTTACATTTGTTCATAACTTTGAGAGAACCTTGCTAGAATGTACGCTTCTACTGTACTGCAGAAATCGAGTAGTTTGCCGTTCTGAATGTGTTAGTATGTTGTTCGTCTCACACAGACTGTCATGTAAGTTCTGCATGTGTTTGTGTGTGTTTCAGAGACAGATCTGTTGATGGGAAAGCTGGTGGTGTTGCAGGGAGGGGGTCTGAGTGTGTGTGTGTGTGTGTGTGTGTTGCACGGCTGGCTGCGGTTGCTGCTGGCGAGAGCCCTAGAGATGCAGGAGCGAGCAGGGGAAAGGAAATCAATACAGATTCAGCGCAAGTCAGATAAGCCTTAACAATGTGTAGCGCAGACGCTCTATAACCCAATCTCACACGTACACACAACAGTTTTCCTGCAAACGCACAGGTAGGTGCGTTTAAACATGTGACCAGTATATTCATGCACGCATATTTTCACCTCCTGTACATGCATCTGTTTTGCATTATCCTAATTTAATAACCATTTGAATTAAATAAAGAAATTACATTTGGGAAAGTTTTAGTATTTGGTGTGTCTCTCTTTTGCTTTATTGGGTCACACTTTAGTTTAGGGTCCAATTCTCACTATTTACTATGACTTTTGCCTCAATAAAATGACTAATTACTGATTATTAGTAGTTAGTAAAGTACACTCTAAAAAATGCTGGGTTAAAAACAAAAAAAGTTGGGTTGAAAATGGACAAACTCAGTGGTTGGGTTAAATGTTTACCCAACCTGCTGGGCAGTTTTATTTAACCCAACTATTGTTTAAAAATGACACTATGTCTGGCTTAAAATGAACCCAAAATATGTTGGAAATAAAAAATCAGACACATAATTATCAAAAGGCAACAGTAATAATCAAAAGGTGAACATTTATTAATAAGCAATTTAATAAATGATTATTGTTTAATTATTATTCATTAAACTTATTAATACATGTTAATTTCCAACATACTTTGGGTTCATTTTAAGCAACTATACAGTCATTTTTAAACAATAGTTGGGTTAAATAAAAACTACCCAGGAGGTTTGGCAAACATTTAACCCGACTGCTGGGTTTGTCTATTTTCAACCCAACTTGGGTTATTTTTAACCCAGCATGTTTTAGAGTGTACTCTTGCCTCTACACTCAAAAATTGCTGTGCTGTTTCAACCCAAATTTGGGTTAAATATGGACAAACCCAAACGTTGGGTTAAAAATGTCATTAAAAATTTAACCTAACAGCTGACTTTGTCCGTATTTGACCCAAATTTGGGTTGAAACAGCCCAGCAATTTTTAGAGTAGTAATTATGTCTGATTTTTAATTTCCAACATATTTTGGGTTCATTTTAAGCCAGACATATAGTCATTTTTAAACAATAGTTGAGTTAAATAAAACTACCCAGTAGGTTGGTCAAACATTTAACCCAACCACTGGGTTAAAACAACCCAAATGCTGGGTTTGTCCATATTTAACCTAACTTGGGTTGTTTTTAACCCAGCATTATTTAGAGTGTAGTTGTTAAGTTTAGGATTAAGGGATGTAGAATATGGTCATGCAGAATAAGGCATTAATATCTGCTTTATAAGTACTAATAAACAACCAATATCCTAGTAATATGCATGATAATAAGCAACTAGTTAATAGTGAGAATTGGACCCTAAACTAAAGAGTTACCGTTTATTGCAATTCAGGGTCTGCAGATGAAAATTAACCCTTTATCAGGCACATTTACGTGACGGACACAAGTGCTTGTGTCAATTAATGTGTATTAAAATAAAATAAGCAATTGGAGCTTCATGAATAAAATCTGATGATCATGTTCTCCAGCGTGATCTGATGATCCAAAGAGCATCTCAATGGAAGAAGAACATCTGTGTACAGAGTCACATGATCAGAGACACTTTCATTTGTGTTTCACAATCCCAATACGTTGTCTATTTCTGGGTTTGAATTAGATTTTGAATCAGACCCAGCTAACAAAAATATGTTCTTAAGGACGTTTTCCTAATGTTCCCATTAAGTTGAATGTTCTCAGAACATCCATTGTTTTCCTTGGTTATGCAGAACATTCCATTTTATAACTTTGCACACATAATTAGAACGTTACTTTTGAATGTTCTCTGAACATTCTAAAACACACAGTAACATTTAAAAACCGTCCAACTAAAACGTTTCAGACAAAAACATTCCATGAATGATGTTTTGAGAACATTATTAAAGACCAGATAACTTTGAACGAACGTTCTATTAACGTTACTGGAGGAACGTTTGTACATAACTTTGAGAGAACGTTCTGAGAACGTTCCCTGTTAGCTGGGGAATCAGGTACACGACACGTGAACACAATCGGCACTTCAACCTTCAGATATCACTTGTATTTGCTGACAAGCACAAATGATAATCAGTCGAGCATGTAAATGAGCTGTACGTCTGTTCCCGTGTCTCGCACCGACATCATCGAGACTCTTGCTCCAGTTTTCTTCCTCCTTTTCCTTCTTTAATCCATTGTGTTGTTCGTCACCTCAATGTTAATGCCGTGCGTGTGTATTCATGGCACGTTTTACTTTGCTTACCAAGAACCGACTCTGTTACGCAGGCTACACGTCTCCCTCCCTCCCGCTTATCAATTATTAAAGCCCCGATCGATCATTTCAGCAACTTGCCTCCATCCTCCGCTTCTCACAAAGTCAAACCTCTCCCACCCTCAATCAATGGCTGGATCACCTCAGCGTCTGCTTTTATGTCAGATATCATCTGTTTCATATTTTAAGATTTCATGTTTTCCAGCTTTGTGCTCCTCTAAAACACGTTAACTGTTATTTCCACACTTTTTGAGGGGAGAGATCTGAAAAACTATTTTGTTTTGGATTCTTTTGAAGTAGACTGTGTGCGAGTCTGTGTGTGTGTGTGTGTGTGTGTGTGTGAGTGTGTGTGTGAGTGTGATGTGAATATATAACAGCCCTCACCTGTCACTCAAATTGCTGATCATATACTGATAAAATAAAAGTTTTGAGTATTTATTTGATCTTTTGTTGCATCATATGTCAATATATCTGGGGTGGTTTTAATAATCAAATACTCTGAGGACATTTCATTTAATTTAATAGTTATTTAATAGTTCAACATTGACTCTTACATCAAATAACTTGTGTTTTTGACCATGTGTTTATTTTTTGGACATGTACTATGTTAATATCATGGTATTCCTTGAGTTATTTTGGAGTACCATGTAAATACCAACATAAATCAATATGGTAAACAATCTGTACCATAGTGTTATCTTACTGTAATATCAGTGTACTGTAAGGGAAATTAAATATTATTATGCAAAACATTGATATAATAGGCCTTTCCCACATTCACATGGTTACTTAATGAGGAAATATTGTAAACTTCTATTGTAAATATATATATATATATATATTTTTTTATTAAATGTTAACAATGAGATTATGTGTTTTTTATAATCAATTAACACTGCTTTTTTCATTTTTCTACAAGATGGACAAAATTTGTCACCAAAAAAGTAATTCGGTTTAACCCAAATTTCGGTTTTACCGAATGACACTCTTGGTTATACCGAATTACGATATTTTTGAACGATGCTAACAGGCTGATATCTAGCTAGCTAGCAAAAGGACAATCAAACATTTTATATTTAGTACAAGTTTTTAAAATATTACAACATTTTCCATGTTTTATAGCAGTTGTACCGAATGACCTTATGTTTCGGGACATGCGTATGATCAAGTGAAAACATGAATTTTCCAAATAGTTAAAAGAGAGTTAGTTACTTTGCTTCACGACCATGTGGTACTTTGCAGGTGTCTGAATGATGTCACATCCTGTCACATGATATTGACCACATGACTTGATCCAAAATGGTCCCTTTATATCGGTTACTCCGAATGACATCAATGAAATTCATTTTTCCGGACATTCTTTCTCATAACAAAGCAACGACTTCTACACATAATTTTAATACCATTTTGCACTATGTTGATATATGATGTTATAAAATCATGCCAGAATAAAAAAATATATACATTTATTACATTTTAAGATATTTTAATCACAAATAAAGTGGCTGTATTGGCCTTTGGACGGTTAAACCGAATGACCTTTTGACACTTCAAAATCTTTAAAATACCTTTATATGTAGAAAAATATAATTAAAACCTTTTGGATTCAATAAAAGAGATCTAGTTGTACTACCTTACATACTTTGGATGTCATATCTTTGTTTTTTGTTATTATTATTATTAAGGCCTTTGGACAAAAAAAATGACCCGTCACGTCATTGACCCATAAACCTAGAGAAAATGATTCATACAGTAAATCAGTATCTCATTGGCATTAATGTGAGGAATGAACAGTGTGATACAGGAGAAAAGTCACGTCACATTTGCTAATAACTTTGCGGTTTTAAAAAATGGCAAGCTAATATAACATATTATATTATTGGTTGCTGGTTAGTGGTTGTGCAAATGTTGTGGCAAATGTTGTGCATTTAATTATGGAAACCATGTCAACATCAAATACAACAAAGATGCAGATTTTGCCTGCTTGTTTCAGAAGGCCAGCACATGCACTGCACTGTAGTTATTCTCAGATATACATATAATATACATATAATGATTTTGATAATAGATATGAGTCGGACATGGTTTCTCACTTCTCCTCTTCGGCTATCTTGCATTCAGCACACGTACAGCCACGTCTGTCCTCTCATCAGGGACACAGTGGATTTTTGCTGTTGTGAATGTTCTAATTCAATAGCGCCGTGGCAGTCGTAATGGATGGAGGGTAATTTTTTTGTGATGTGTTGCAGAGAAAGAGAGAAAGGACGGAGAGAAGAGAAGAGGGGGATGGTGGGCCGCGTTATTGATCTTTGATACGTGCAGCGGCAGGCAAACATACGTGAACGAGAAAGACAGAACCAGCGACTGTGACGTGCTTTACGGCACAACGGACTGTGATTCTGTCTCTGACAGCACTTCTCCACGTCTGCTGACTTTCACTTCACTGTTTAAGCTCAGTTCAATCTAGAGATCATAAGATTAATTCAGATGAGATGTTTGAGTCATTCGCTCCGTCAGACTTGCAATATCAGGACTGGAAAATCAACGTGTTTCTCTGGGGATTTTCATTGGCTGTCTGATGTGTTGCTATGTAAAATTCACCAACCATTAGTTTGGTCCAGAATGGAATACTAATATTGGCAGTTTAGCAATTTTTATTGACTGATGCAATACTGATATAAGATGACCAGAGCATTAATTTGCCGCACTCGCACTATTTTTACAATATATAGTATGAATTTGGGATTAACCGAATTTTGGCTGATACCGATAACTGATAATTCTTATATTTGGAAGCCGAAAACCAATATATTGGTATTATATCTTGATATAAATCTGAGCCTGACTAAAACAACAAAATTCAATCAAATACAGTGGAAAACTGCTTTTGTTTTAAAACATAACTGCAGAAAACAAGGAAACTGCAAGTAAACATCAAAATCTTTCTTTTCCCGAAATCATTTACTAAATGTAGCCTCCTTTAAACCTGTTAAAGATTCCTTATTTATTTTAATTAATTTTACAAATTGCAATTCTGATATGCTCTCTCTCTTTTTTTTTTTTTTTTTTTTTTAAGTGAAAAACTCCCACACTGCTGACATTGTGTCCTCTCTCTCTAACATAACCTAAGGCATGCATAATCTGCTGTATGCTGTTGTGTCATGTGATACTAAAGGACCAATCAAAAGCCTCACGCCCAGCAGCGTGCATCTAAAGTGATTCAAATAATCCATAACTTATCGGCTTTAACATATCGACCTAGTTTTCTTATCAGACCGATAACGATAACATTAAAAATGAACATTTTTCACCCGATACCGATAACCGATAATTCTTTATATTTGGAAGCCGATAACTGATATATTGGTATTATATCTTGATATAAATCTGAGCCTGATTACAAAAACAAAATGCAATCAAATACAGTGGACAACTGCTTTTGTTTTAAAAACATAACCACAGAAAACAAGGAAACTGCAAGTAAACATCAAGATCTTTCTTTTCCTGAAATAATTTACTAAATGTAGCCTACTCTGAACCGGTTCAAGACTCCTTATTTTATTAAAATAATTTTACATATGGCAAATTGCAATTCTGATGTAGTCTTTTTTTTCAAGGTGAAAATCTCCCACACCGCCGACATTGTGTCTTCTCTCTAACATAAACAAAAGCACGCATAATCTGCTGCATGTTGTCGTGTCATGTGATGTTGAAGGACCAATCAAAAGCCTCACAGCAGTGTGCATCTGAAGTGATTCAAATAATCCATAACTTATCGGCTTTAACATATCGACCTAGTTTTCTTATCAGACCGATAACATTAAAAATGATAATACGATAATTCTTTATATTTGGAAGCCGATAACCGACATATTGGTATTATATCTTAATACCAATAATGATAACATTAAATAAACATTTATTGGCCAGCACATATATGGCCACCAATATATTGTGCAAACACTGTGCAACAGCACACTAAATAGAATACTGTATCCCAAAATGCAATGCGCTTGACTCAAGCTTCTTTTTGCAGTTTGATGAATAAATTGGAAGAAATATGTGCTGCACATGTAAATTTAATAAGAACTATGAAACTTCAAACAAAACGACAAAGAAAAACGCTTGTTTTATTCAAATATTACTTAATAAATGTAAATATGACTTTAATGTGACTTTAAATACTCAGATTTTACAAGTTTCAGCTGCACTAAATATTTAAGTGTAAATTTAGTATTTAAGTTATAGATTAATTAATGTTAAGAAATAATCTCTTTATGTGGACTCAAAAGGAATAAGTTCACAGCACTCATAAATAATAGTTTTTAAACTTTAATGGTTTAAATCAATCAGTTTCCTCAAATGGTGTGAGTTACCTTAAATATTTGGGTTTTACAGTGTTTTTTTAACATCTTCTTGGCTTATGAGCTTATGATAATATATGGCATTGTATGACATGTTTACAGTTTTTATGAAATATTGCATACTGTTTGGCATTTATAATAGTATGCTAGTATTTTATTCTCAGCACAGTCTCATTGTGAGTCCTCACCAGCTATAACATTAACAATGTGCTTTAAATACAGGATTTTACTTCATGAGAGCCAGTAGAATAATTACATTAATCTTTATATGTTTATACTTGACTTATGAGAGACTCGTGTCCTTGTTAAAAGACTTCAGTTGTTGTACTGCTGCTAATGTTCTGTCATTTACAGCAGCGATGGATCATTTCTCATGATGTAGAAATCAGCGCCAAGAACGAGTCGCATTTGTGATGTGGGAAAGCTGGCGTTTATATTGTTGCTAATTGTGTCGGTAAGATCTGAAAAGAACCAAACAAATGATCTGGAAGCACTAAAGCGCAGATATTGTTGCTGCAAATATTTTTTGCATGGAGGGATTAAACTAAAATTGACTCTGAATCATGTTTTATATAATATGAGACCTTATTGTAAAGTGTTAGCAATTTTCATAATGTTTTACACATTTTACTGCATTGTATATTTTCATAACCAGACTTACAATACATTATAATACTTCGTAGCTACAACTTTCAAGAGTATAATGCATGAATGATATAACACATGAAATAAGATCTTTGAATAATAAACATGCAACTAATTATAATAAAGTGTATTTAAATACATTTATAATGCATTACATACACATATCATTGAAAGTGTCTGCTAATGTTTTAAATAAATCTACATGAATTACAACTCACATTGTTACTGCGTGTGTTTTACATGAATTGTAATATGAACGGCGAGTGATTTAATTATGATAATCTCTAATAAAATCATGTTTTTAATCATGCATGTTACTAACTCATGCAGGCACATCATTATCCAGTAATTTTAGTTTTATGGAGTTCAGCGTCTCCCGCACATCATCTTCAGTAAAAGCTTTGGAGAATCGAGAGAGAAACTGCTGAGATCAGCAGAAGACTTACTCTGGTAAAACATCACGGCTCCTGGTGTCTCAACATGACTCAGGAAAAGAGCAAAACCGTTCTCTCTTTCACACACACACTTGTCTGGACAAGATGTCTTTCTTTGTCAATGCCAGAGGCGATATAATGTGAGTTTTATACAGTATTCACCTCAAGATAACAGGTAAAATAAGTGCTTGTTATGAGGATGAAATAACACTGGATTTGCCAAAGTTTGCAGCATAAAATCTTCAATAGATATTGAGTGTTTAGTTTGAGGCTGTTTTATAATGACTCTTAAGAACAACAGTGTTTGTTCATTGGGTTTGGGAAGCAAGAATTTAAACACATGCATGTGTGTGTGTGTGTGTGTGTGTGTGTGTGTGTGTCAGTTACTCTAATGGTCTTTTTCCTTTGTATAGCATTTTATATATCACACTCTTGTGCGTTTTGCTTACAATATCCATAATTTAACAGTAATTGTGTTTCGGTGCCCGGCTGCAGTCCTTTGGGAATCACCGCAACGATTCTCAGGTTTAATATCTGTGTGTTCTAAACTAAAACAAGAGCAGGATCAGTTTACTAATGCATTATCTGAGTATTAGAGACTTTCTGTTCCCATTCCAGTTCATGTAAAACACACACATGACTAACAATGTGAGTCGTAGATTTAATTAAAACATTATAGCAGACACTTTCTATAAATGTATTCATAATGTCTTTAATTAAATACGCATAATAATTAGTTGTATGTTCTCATAAATAATTGTAAAACACTTAAAATACATTGTTCATCTTTAAAGACAACTATATTGTTCAAGTATTAGTTGTAGCTATGAATAATTAAGTATTATGATATATAAGTCTGGTTATGAAAATATATAATGCAGTGCAATGCATAAAACATTATGAAAGCCGGTAATAACTTTACAATTTGTTAGATGTTAATGCATTAGTCAACATGACAATGAGCAATATAATAATTAACTTTTGTTAATGTTAGTTAATAAAATATATTTATTGATAGTTTGTTCATGTGTGCATTAACTAATGTTAACAGATACGACTTTTGATCTTAAAAATGCATTAATAAATGTTGAAATTAACATTAACTAAGATTAATAGATGAAGTATTGTTCATTGTTAACTAATGAAACCTTATTTTAAAGTGTAACCTAAATATCTCTACACTGCAATTATATATACAGGATTCACTGTACAAAGAGTGTGAACTTATTATTCATGCATTATACTGTTTAATTAATAAATAAGGCAAGAAAAAATATTTTTTTCAATAGTCATGAGAAGTTTTATATGACTATCATTATATGAAATGTATAAGAACACATAAAGTGATGATTTCCAGTATTAACTCCTTTTGGAATGAATGAAATTTAATTAAATTCCTTTGAAATTGTAACTCATGCTGCTCAAAAACAGTCCAAAATTGACACGGCTGGAACTCACAAGTTGTTATATTTTCATTTATACCTGATCTGACGCTCACAGTAACTTTCAGTATGTTTTTACGCTGTGGATCGGGTGGATTACGCTCGAGTGCCCTTCACCAGCGCTCTCTGATTCACTCTCCTTAAGCACAGAGCTTAACACAACTGTCCTCACATTTCAGATGTGTTATTAAACAGCCTCTTATATGGCCAAAATTCCCCCTTGGTGTCCGTGAAAGAGCATTATTAGAGGCTTATACTAAATTGATGTTTTCACAGCACAAGATGGATTTACCAAAGCCTTCGGTGCATCAATATCTTTGCACTTGTAAAGTGTTTGCAGAACCTGCTGCAGCAGAACATAAAATACTTAAACCAATCCTGGCCATTTGTGGTTTTGTTTATTCACGGATGAAAAGCTTTCATATGGAGAAGGCCATTCAATATCATTTTCTATGGAGCAAAATACCTCTGAGGTCTGAGGGTTTTCTGCACAAACCCACAGATGTTAATTCACTGCAAATACCTTATATTCGTCTGTTTTAGACTAAGTAGGACAGAGGATAGTGTTGTTTTTGGAATAAAATATGGGGATCTGAGCAAATGGAAACCCATGAAGTCTCTGGCCACAGTAGCCCGCATCAAAATGGCTGACGACTCCCTCTCGTCTCTCGTAGTTTCAGACCGCAGACCTCAACAGACTGAAAATAATACAGCAGAGAAGCTCAAAGTATGAACAAACTCACGCCGCCACATACTACAGAATACAAGCTGCTCTGAGCGTCAGTAATGAGTGCATTCAGCCCTCGTTTCAATAAAAAATGGACTCAAATGAGTCAATAGTCGTCATCCAGTAAGAGTATAGAGCGATAAAATGAACGTCAAGCAGCTCAGATCATCTGATGAGAAATATTTTAATTATATTTCTGATCTCTTGGTGAGATATGTGAGATTACTGGGGCATTTTTCTATTACTGAGATATTAAAGATTATTAATTTTCTTGCTATATTTGATTATCTGAGTATTAGAGATTACCATAGTTAAATCACTCTCCAGTAACAGTAACAAGACAGTAACAATGTTTTATATATATATATATATATATATATATATATATAATTCTAAAAGGAGTTAATACTGGAAATTATCAGTTTATATAACAATCTTAAATATATATATATATATATATATATATATATATATATATATATATATATATATATATATATATACAATGCATTATAAATGTGTTCAAAATGTCTTAAAATACACATAATAATTAGTTGTATGTTCTTGTAAATAATTGTACAAACTCTTTAGTATACATTGTTTATCTTTAAAGAGCGTAATGCGTTAAAATATGTTTTATTGTTCATGCATCATAATTAATAAATTGAGAAACCCTTTGAAATTTCACATTTTACAGGAACTAAAGCAAAACCACTGTGAGTGTTTTAGTCATGAGAAGTTTTATATGAATATGTCATTATATGAAATTTATAAGAGCACATAAACTGATGATTTTCAGTATTATTCATTGGAATTAATGGAATTTAATTAAATTTCTTTGACCTTGTAACTCATGCTGCTCAAAAACTGTCCAAAATTGACCTGGCCGGAACTCACAAGGTGTTATAATTTCATTTAAACGGTTAGATCTCTTAAAAAAAATAATATGATGTGTATTTTAATAATCTTAATCCAAGTTTTTTTTTTCTGTACTAAAAGATGTGGATTTTTTAGAGATTTTTATGTACCAATTGTGTGTCAAAACTGACATATAGGAGGGTGTGTGTGTGTGTGTGTGTGTGTTCAGAAAGATGAGTGAAGATGACTAACATGCCTCTGATGTGGATCTGAACTCAGTGTTAGTCAGAATAACCTCAGAGAGAGTGAGAGAGAGAGAGAGAGAGAGAGGGAGAGGAAGGGAGAGGGAGGATGTCTTAGTTGTGCTGAGGTGTAATTAATCACAGTTGCCAAGTGATCCATTAGACATTCAAATGCACACAGATTGGACATGTGTCCACGCGCAGGTCACTAATGCTGCCCTCTCTAACCACACGCGTCTCATGGGCCTGAATCCACACAACCCCCAGAAGCTGAAAGGAGAATACCTATTGATTAGTATACTAATAAATCTGGGATATCAATATGATGAATAGATGTGGTGGAGTATTTCACGGCTGTAATGCTACCACAGTTTGGCTTTTATTAGGCTCTTTACTCCAACTTTTATTCCTCAGTTTAACTTCAATGTGTGAGTTGCAGTAGTTTCACTATAATATAAGTGTAAGGATTTATAGAGATCACCGTGTAAAAATATTGTTCAAAATATCTATGCTGTAAATTGTCAAATGGCCTTAAAATGTACTTCATATAGTAACTGAATAAAGCTAACCAGATAGATAGATAGATAGATAGATAGATAGATAGATAAAAGAATTGTTGGTTTAACTTAAAAAAGTAAGTTACCTGGTTTCCTTAAAATTGAGTTCATTGAAATTAAAAATTTGAGTTAATACAGTGGAAATTGATTTAATCAACAGAAACTCAAAATATTATGAACCACAATAATTATTGAAGTTGATTTGACAAAAGAAAATTTTTACAGTGTACCAAATATTTGGTATGAATGCGTAAAATCCAACGTCACCATCAGACGCACGCAAATGCAGCCGCGTGACGCTTGCGTGGAAACGCGCATGGTCAGGGCGTTAAAACAAAGCGAGGTAAATTAAACGTCAGCGTGGTTAGCTTCCTCTCAGGTCCGAATCGAGCATTGATCGGCGCTCCATTTCAAAGGGACGCTGGGAAACTGCGCTATCGATCAGGTGGAGGTCACGCTCCCTAAACGCGGGCACGCGCGCTCAGGTTATTTGCTTTCTGAGAGTCGAGGGGTATCAAACGGACCCTCTGGACGCGGGGACGCCCAGAAAAACACAAACGCGACCATTTACGCGCAATCCCGCGAGCGCTGATCTCCATCTGTCGTCGCTCCATCCCCTTATCAGCCTCTGACAGCAAATCGTTCTTTAATGTTTGATGGTCATCCAGTCCAGAACACATCCACACTCTCTAAAACCAACGCGTCTCTCTTAAGAGAAATGCCTCTAAAGCGCACCACATAACAGTGTTTTTGGCTTGTATTGAAATTACAGCCCTAGTTTACAGTTAAATGGCCTTATTTCAAAAGTGCAGGTGTAAAGGACCTTTAAACCCCAACACAAAGAAAGCTTACTTTGGTAGCCCATAAATCTAACTATAAATATGATTTAAAAACATATTTATATAAAACCTTATATTATTAAAATTCTAGTCCATGTCACAAGAACATTTTGCCATTCACATACAGTGATGTAAATGTGTATTTGTGTCTGAAAAGGCTTTGTGCTGCAGTTATTGTGCTAAAATCAGTTTGTTTTGGTTTCCATTTCGAAAACAAAAGGTTCTGAAATTGAACTACTAATACAATTAAAAAACGTTAATGTTGTTTTAGAGAAGTTTTTTGCCAAATAATAATAATTATATTATACAAAACTGCAATATAATTCTATAAGTCCACGTTTTTTGTAATAAGTTTACCACTTCAGCATACAGCTGTGTGTCACTCTTAAAAATAAAGGTTATTTATTGGCATCTGTGGTTCCATGACGAACCTTTCAGGTTCTTTATAGTGGAAAAAGGTTCTTTAGATTATTAAAACGTTCTTTACACGGAACCGTTCACTGAAAGGATCTTTGGAGAAGCAAATATTTATGGCATCGCCGCGTAAAACATCTTTTGCAGCCTTTATTTTTAAGAGCATAAAATGTATTTTATGTCTCACAAATGTCTCTTTTTAAATTCCCTAAATCCTGACGATGTGAGGGTGACTTACCAGCCAGCCTTAACGCAGACATCCTCTGAAACTCTGGCTCCTGTAACCATTTCCACATGCGTCTGAAAGTCTCGCGGCCGGACTTGAGTTTACTCCAGGGCTTCGGGTTGCGCAGCAGGTCCGACAGTGTTCCCTGGGAGCGACACAAGATCCTCTGGGCGAAAATGGCTTGAGGTATGCTGTACCGCTTCAGCTCGGCCGTGATCCTCTGCGCCACCTCCTTGGTGTTGATCTCCTCCACCTGCCCCGAGCCACCGCTCTGCCCGGCCCCGGCGCCGTGCCTCTCTCTGTCGGCCAGCATGGATCCGTTCGCCTGCGAATGCAGGTGGCTGTGAGGGTGCATGCCGTTGAGATTGGAGATCATGCCGTGCCCGTGGCCGCCTAAACTCCGCGCGAGGTGCTCCTCGCTTCGCGAAAGCATCGCCGCGTGGGACTCGAAGCCGCCCGGAGAGAGCATCTTGTCGTTGGGGAGATGCGCGCCGGGCCCGTACGCGGACAGCGCTTGTTGGGAGTTGTGCAGAGAACCGAGGCCGTTGGAGAGCGGGGACAGCGGCTGGCCCATGCCGGACATGTCTTTGGGATAGTGGCCGTATAAGTTGCCCATGGAAGCCAGGCCGCGGTCGTCCCGCATGAGGGTGAAGCTGCCGCTGACGTTGCCGGTGGCGAGGCGCTGGTGCGCGGCGTGGTGATGCGGGTGCGGGTGGGCGTGGTGGAACTTGTCGGAGACCGTGGAGATGGGTGGCAGGTGCTGAAGCGGCGTGAGGGTGGTGTAGGTGTTGGACAAACTCATGCCCGACTCGCACATGGTCATAGCCGGATGCAGGTGGCCAGACAGCGCGGGGTCGCTCCGGTACTCGCCGGCGCCCTCCAGAATCGAAGCCATGCTGGACACCATCGCCGAGCGCCCGTGGGACACTAAGTTCCGGTGGGAAGCCGACGACGGTCTGCCGTGCGAGGAATTCATCAAGTCCCCCGCTTGGGAATGCGACGCAACGCCGTGCATGTTTCCAATGTTTTCCATCGTGAGTTCCATCGTTGAAACGGGAAGATCACCTCCTCTCAGACCCGCGCAAAAACACCGTATCAACGATTTCAAAACCAATCCATCGATTTCAAAGAGTCTGCAGTCAGTCCAACATGGTGCTCCGAAGCTTTTGTCCTGGTTAAATCGCCGAGCGTTCGGTGCGCGTGTGGCTCGTTCGCTGCACAACAGCGCTTCTACTGAGAGGCGGGACGCGCGTCTGTCTTTGAACGAGAGCGCGCATCTGTGTGTGTGTACGTAAGTGACGTTCGCTGGCCGCGGTGCTGAAGTCTGTTCTACTATCACTGGTGCGTATATGAGTTCACTTCATCTAAATGAGCTCTCCTAAACTAATATATAACACATTCATTATTTATTTAGTGTAGGTCTATATATAATACCCTTTCTATTAATATTGTTTATTATTCATTTGAAATATGCTGTTATTTTTAAAAAATAATACGGAAAAATACACATCCATGACCAGATTAATATCCAAACAAATTTCATAACATCATATTTATGCAACATCAAATACAGTGCATGCTAACCTGTTTATAATTGTAAATACAGGCCTGTATATCATACTCTTCTTCAATTTTTTTATTATTATTATTATTTATTTTATTTTTTATTTTTTTTGAAAATTGACTATATTGAAAAGACCCACATTTGTGACCAAATAAAAATATAACAGACCAAAACAAATGTAGATTTTTAAATATCATATTATACTAACTTTCTGTCATGCAATCTAAAGCATTTTTTACATTATATAAAATAAATGCAGATCCATATAAACAAACAAATTTCATAACATCATATTTATGCAACATGCATGCTAACCTGTAGTCTTATATGTTTATAATTGTAAATATAGGCCCCAAAAAAGTTTTTATTATTATTATTTTGGAAAAAGTGCAATTATTTTCGATGCTTCATTAAGAATATTGAAAACGACCCACTTTTGTGACCAAATAAAAAATATAATAGACCAAAATCCATTTTTAAATATCATATTTTGTAATTTTTGGAAATGTGCATTTTTAAATTTTATATTGTACTAATTTTCTGTCATGCAAACTAAAGCATTTTTACATTAGGTGAAATAAATGGAACTGATGTCGGGTAACAGTGGTGCTTTGGCACGAAAAGCATGTAGTTTCTTTCGGGTGGTCATTGATAAATCTGATCAATATATTGACTGACACTGATTAATTATGTTTTTTGACCCGGGCTGAAGAGGGCCGCAGAGGTCAGAAAGTTTTGCTGCAGAGAAGAGTGAAGGCGAAGCGGGCAGGAGCAGTTCCGCGCGCCGCAGTCGACCGGGGGAAACATGGTATAAAATTAATATTTATATAATAATATTGTTTAACCTAAACTCAATTGCAAGATATTAGAGGCGGAAATTTACTTCAGTCTGTCTGTGATCACAAATCCATTGGTATTAATATATTTATAAGGTTTTTTTTATTACTATTTTATTTGTAAAGCATGCAATTTCGTCTAATTTAA
The DNA here is from genome assembly GCF_019924925.1 of Ctenopharyngodon idella. NCBI lineage: Eukaryota > Metazoa > Chordata > Actinopteri > Cypriniformes > Xenocyprididae > Ctenopharyngodon > Ctenopharyngodon idella. The sequence continues at coordinate 41,841,739 of NC_067221.1, read as the reverse complement.
TATTTTGGAGCTCTATAATTCTACTAATTTGATCTGACTTTTTCACTTCAGTTGATTCACATTAAATTAAATTATTAAACTATATTTTTTGACTTGAATTAATCGTGGTTTATTTATGCAACCAAGCATTTTAGCAGCAATATTAAACTAAAATAGCAGTATTATTTGTGTTTGTGCTGTTGGTGTAAAGCGGCCTGCAGAAGTAATGGCCTCACTTTAGAGCTGTCTTAGTGAACGTTACACAAACGAGCTCTGTGTCTTCTCGCTTTAATGTCCTTCTATTGATGAGCGCTTCTATCGGAAATAAATTACGCTTCTCGAGCCAGCAGTGAATCGGTTAGTCCGCGCGGCGCAGCGGCTCTGGAGCTTCAGTATCGGCTGCCTGACCACCGGCGTGATGGATGTGCACGAGCGCTCGCCTTTAATTCACCCACCGGCGCGGCGCGCGCGCGCTCGAAGAGTTTAAGAGAGTGTGAGTGTTTATGAGAATGAAGCTTATAGTTATATGTGCAAATTGTGTGTTTACTTATCAAATTGTTAAATGCAAATGTGCGTTTGTGCACGAGTGCGTAAAACTTAGTTGAAAGATATGGAAGTTATATTTAAACGCATTTGTTATAATGTTGGTTTATGATTTTCTGGCTTCTTATAACCTGCTCAATCAGTCATGCGTCCTCGAAGATGTTATATCATTCGATCATAATCATCTGCATTAATCTGTAACCTGTTTTAGGCCTGTTACTATTAGTTTAGTAATTATTACTTTGATTTGTGAGCCTGTTTTAGGTTGCTTTTTTATTTTGCAATTTGTATTATATAAAGGAAGTCATGTTTTGGAATTTTACAGATTTATAAATGGTCATTAATATCCCAGTTTTGTTCCCTTTAATAATTGTGTTCATAAATTTAAAGAGATGTGTGGCTTCTTATTTGCTGATTTAATTCTGATTTATTAAATATAGTAAAACGTTTCAATTTACTAAATAAAAACTTTTGTTAGACCCGAATCTCCTGCAGTTTTTCGATTTGATCTTTGTGTTTATGGCTATTTTTATATAATAAAAGACAGTTTTTACCGGTTATTGATGATATTGATCAGGCCTGAGAACAGAGAAAGTCCGAGAAAGAGCGACTTTCACAATCTTTTACAAATGTTATGATTTTTTTTATTCATATGACGTGTCATATCTGCTAAGAAAAAATCTGATATTTTAGCAATGTTAACCTGTTAGTTTTACTGAATGCTTTTGAGTAGGATACATTATTAAATCTATTATTATTATTAAATATATATAAAAAATAACTGATACAATTATTTGTTGTGGTATTATTTATAAACAACATTTTCCAAGTATCAGATGTTGGATAAATATAGTTAAATAATTGAAAAAAGTTTTTAAAACAAGATTTACGTTTAAAAAAAAAAAAAAATATTTAGAAAGTTTTTGTCAATTATTTTTAGTTGATAATGTGAAAACGCTTAAATTAAAGTTAATGTTTATCATAAATCTTTTAAATAATGCATCTTTCAGGTTCTGCTAAATTCTTCTCAAGTAATCAATGTTTCACACTCATTTATAGGTAAATATTTCGGTCGGACTATGTGTTTTTAATAAAGTTTGTATTTTTCAGATCGTCGCATTCAACTTTTTTCCTCTGTCAGAATATTTCCAGCAGATGTTGAAGAAAGACAGACGATCTTCGCCCTCCTCTATCGATGTGATCGGAAATCAATAGCCTTTAGCTCAATGGGAATACACAGATTTTGGGTCTTACGCAGCAAATTAACCTCCTGAAACACGAAATAAGACGAAACCCGATCGACACGAGCGCGTGCAAATTCCGCCTCGCCGCAAATCAGGCGCGCGCACAATCACAGAAGATAAAGAGAATTTATCATATTAACCTGTAACTCATTAACAGTGACGTCTGAACACTAATACAAACAGATGCGATCTGGAGATTTAGCTTTTTAAATGCATCATTTAATAATTTGCGAGACAGAAAAATAGTAGAATCATCAGAAGGAAAATGATAACACTTTATTTTAGTGTCATTGTTACATGTAGTAACAACTATAAATTATACATAATTATATGCAACTAAACCAAACCTTAATCCTAACCCTATAGTAAGTACATGTAGTTATTTAAGATTTATTAAATGTATAATTACAGTGTAACAAAGAAATAAAGTGTAACCGAATAGACCATATTATGTATTATTAAAAACTATACAAATGTAGTATGAGCTGCACACACATTCGGAAAACTGTTTTGCTCATGTAATTTACAGTATTTTGTATTAAAAACACATTCTTGAACAATTTAATTCAATTAAAATTGCCATTGAAATATTTCTAGCAGAACTCCCAAAAAGAAATCACGAAATAATACTGTAATACATTAAATATTATTAGTAGAATTAGCAGCCAAATTAATCAGGAACAACTTATATATATATATATATATATATATATATATATATATATATATATATATATATATTATGTACCATATGTAAAAATATAAAGTCATCAAACAACTAGTTTTTTTTTTTTTTTTCTTGACAGACAAAATATTAAGTTTGCATTCAAATAAGTTCTATTTTTTTTGCGCGTGCACCCGCATGTCGGGTGTTTTATTTTGTGTCAATATTTATATTAGTAAAATGCATGTTTTGTTCACTATAGATGTGCTTCATTTCATCACGGCTGATATCAGAAACTAAATGTTTCCATAATGAACACAACATGATGGTGTCCTCAGGCCTGAAGAAGATTCTGCATCTTAAATTCATAATTCTGTGTCAGCAATCGATAAATGCCTTTAACCTGCAGGACAGACATCAGAACACTTCACTGTCAGTCTGGGCTGTTATTTTGACGCGTGACGACAGTGTATCGCTGCGTTTGGATGTATATGCATGTGTGCGCGCGCGCGTGTGTATATGTGTGTGTGAAACCAAATACTACAGAAATCAAACGGATCCAACATAATCAAATAAATGAAATAAATGCGTGATGACCTGCTTTTGTTATCTGTCTGTAGCTGCAGCGCAAGCTTGATTTTAGATCATGTGACTCTCTTCAATATTGTGACATTTGCTGATAAAGAACGACATCAGATTGATCCACAGCCTTTTCCTCTGCAGATTATGAAATATGTATGTTGATGACTATCAATGACCCTAAAGCTGCTCTCCAGCAGTCCACACATGCGCCTTTATAATTATCGCTACATCAACTCCAACACATGCATGAAGCATCTTCCGTGAGAAAAAATATATAAATAAATGAAATAATAAAACATCCCAGGCCGCAAATTCATTGGCGCACCGGTTGCTAAGAAACAGACGGAGAGATGGATTGAGAAGGAATAGTCGATCAATTCTACAGAGAGAGAGAGAGAGAGAGAGAGAGAGAATGGTCCATTTTGCATTTTTTTCTTTTCTTTCTTTCTCTTGCAAAAGCATTAAAAATACAGCTATACTGAAAACTGTATATTTGCATGCATATCCAAACAGTATACATTAATATTAAACATTTGTGCACACACACACACACACTGTACACACACACTCAATGTTTTCATTTATAAACATACACAATATCCTCCTCAAAAAAAGATCAAGTAAATACTCATGAATTTCTCACGCGCCCACACAAACAATACATGAAAATGCTCACACACACACACACACACACACACACACACACACACACAGAGGATATTGAGAATGGATATTGATCCGCTCGTGCAGTCAGCTCTGTCTCATCTCTATTCTGTGCTGGACTCTACTGTAGCTCTGAATGCCAAACTCTCTTTCTCCTTCATTTTCTCCCTCTCTTCCTCCAGCTGAGGAGTGTTTCTGTGACAGAGGAGAGAGTGTGAATTTATTAGGACAAAATCTCTGGAATCTCTATGGAAACACAATGAGATCAGAAGCTCTGGCCCAGTTTGACTCGTGCTACACATGCAGGATTTATGATGTGTGTGTGAAATACTGTATCCCACAATGCAATGCACTCCACTTGACCTTTCATTTGCAGTGTGATGCATGAGCTGAAGGAAGTGTCAACATGTAACATCTCCTCCTTCATTATTTAACTGTGAGCTACATGCACAACAGGTGAGGGGATGAAATAACCACAGAACGTCCAGATTTTATAATGTTACAGAAAACTTTTTTTCTTGGTTATACAAATGTTCACATTCCATTATATCAGTCTTCAAATGTGGGAATGATACTTTTGAATGTTCTCTGTAATTCTGTTGTATATTTTTGACATTTATTAGTTTTTTGAGGGTTTTTTTTTAGTAATTTTATTGTGTGTTTTTGACATTTTTATTAGTTTTGAGGGGTTTTTTTTGTAATTTTGTTGTGTTTTTGACATTTCTTAGTTTTCTTGAGGGTTTTTTTTTAGTAATTTTGTTGTGTTTTTGACATTTTTATCAGTTTTCATGTTTTTTTTTTAGTAATTTTGTATGTTTTTGACATTTTTTAGTTTTTGAGGGTTTTTTTTTTAGTAATTTTGTATGTTTTTGACATTTTTTAGTTTTTTTAGTTTTTTTTTAGTAATTTTGTATGTTTTTGACATTTTTATTAGTTTTCTTGAGGTTTTTTTTAGTGATTTTGTGTTTTTGACATTTTTTTAGTTTTTGAGGGTTTTTGTTAGTAATTTTGTTGTGTGTTTTTACATTTTTATTAGTTTTTTGAGGGTTTTTATTCATTTTGTTGTGTGTTTTTGACATTTTTTTTTTTAGTTTTCTTGAGTTTTTTTTTTTTTTTATTAATTTTGTTGTGTTTTTTACATTTTTATTAGTTTTTTGAGGGTTTTTTAGTAACTTTGTTGTGTGTTTTTGACATTTTTATTAGTTTTTTTTTAGTTTTTTTTTTAGTAATTTTGTATGTTTTTGACATTTTTTATTAGTTTTTTTAAAGGTTTTTTTTTAGTCATTTTGTTGTGTTTTTGACATTTTTATTAGTTTTGACGTTTTTTTTTTTTTAGTAATTTTGTATGTTTTTACATTTTTATTAGTTTTTTTTTTTTTTGTAGCAATTTAGTTGTATGTTTTTGACATTTTTATTAGTTTTAGAGTTGTTTTAGTCATTTTGTTGTATGTTTTTGACATTTTTATTAGTTTTAGAGTTGTTTTAGTCATTTTGTTGTATGTTTTTGACATTTATTAGTTTTTGAGGTGTTTTTCTTTTTCTTTTAGAAATTGTGTTGTATGTTTTCTTTCCACTAGTCTGAATGAAGACTGTTATGGAAGTAAATGAGAGCTTTTCTCCTTCCCATCCAGCAGCTCAGAGGTGTGTTTGTTTGACCAGGTGAATGGTAAATCCCGTCCCCTCGCTGAAGGCTCTCGCGGGGTCACGGACTGTCCACTGCGGGCTCGCGGCTGATTTGATCCGGTCGCTGTGAGAGATGATACGGTGCTCTTATCTCGTGTTGACAGAAACGAGCTATACACAATCAGATGCTCGCACAATCACCGCTGCCGTTTACTGTGGGGATTAATCGATCACCTAATATCAGTTGATAAAACGCGATTGTGGAACTCCTGGGACCAATGAGAGGCTTTCATCAAACCCTATTGGAAAGCAGCTGGCCAATGAGAGAGGAGAGCAGAGGAGAGTGGCGCTGGTGAGTCGATCAGAATGACATTAGTTAAGGAATCACAGAATGAGGGATGATCTGTCAAGAGTTCAGTAGCTTCATCATTACCTTTCAGATGCTTTCAGATTAGTTTTGCATGTCACTACTATAGTAAATCTATAAATTACTTTAGTAAACCCACAAACTTTGCAGTTGGATATATATACCAGAGCACACTGCACTGGGTACCATATCCCACAATGCAATGCTCTTAGCTTGACTTTCCTTTTCAAGTGTGACCGAAAATGAATCAATTGGATTAAACTGGATTCAAAATTTAAAATAACCATGATTTAATTTTAAATTCAAAATCATTCTGTGAAAATCTTTTTTAATAAAACATTATAAATAAAAGCTTATTTGTTAAAGTAAACAACAAAAGGAAAACGTTTAAAATTTAAAATGAGTTTAAAAATGTATTTTATTATAAAGTGAGTGTATATCAACTGCTCATCCTTCGACATTGTCCCAGACACAGTCACATGACCAAAATGAAAAGTGGAGGGAAATGTTCTGAGGCACAGAACAGAAAAAGACAAAGGAAAAATGAAAAACAGTACATTAAAATGAGGACAGCAATGTCCAAGTGAACAAACAGAGATTGGTAAGCATAACCTATCATTTTTTATTTCATTGTAAGTTATGAAGTCAATCAACATTTTGCAAAGTGATTAACGTTAATATTATCAGTTAATTTTTGAGTATCTCTGCTGCTCAAAAAATTAAAAAAGTCGCTGTATGTTTGTGAATGTTCAATTTACATCCGAGAGAAACTGAAGAGATTGTTAACAGGGATGCAAACTAGTCACCTTTCGCCGAAAATCACCGTTTTTAATTCAAAATAGGTCATCTGTGTGATTCATGTAGGCTAGATCCTACATCAGTATACAACAGTGCTGAACTTTGACAAAAAGTGATTTTCAAATGTAATAATAATGATTTTATAATGTCTAAATTTAAATCCAAAAGCAAAACTTGTGAAAAGAACTAAATTAGGGGGTGGAAATAAGCCAATGAGTGATCCTCTGCAGCCTAAAAAAACACTGGGTTAAAAACAACCCAAGTGGGGTTAAAAATTGACAAACCCAGCAACTGGGTTGTTTTAACCCAGCGGTTGGGTTAAATGTTTGACCAACCTGCTGGACAGTTTTATTTAACTCAACTATTGTTTAAAAATTACTGTATGGCTGACTTAAAACGAACCCAAAACAGGTTGAAAATTAAAAATCAGACACATAATTATTAGAGATAACAATAATAATCAAAAGGAGAACATTTATAAGCAATTTAATAAACATTTATTGTTGAATTATTATTCATTAAAATTATTAATAAATGTTCATTTATTAAACATATTAATAAATGTTAATCTCCAACATATTTTGGGTTCATCAAGAAATACAGTAATTTTTAAACAATAGTTGAGTTAATTAAAACTACCCAGCAGGTTTGGCAAACATTTAACCCAAGTGCTGGGTTAAAACAACCGAATAGCTGGGTTTGTCCATTTTCAACCCAACTTCGGTTTGTTTTTAATGCAGCATTTTTAAGAGTGATACTGGTTATAGTGGTAATATCATGTCATTTTCATTTTCAAAGTGTTTATTTTCCACCAGGTGGCAGAAATCTTCCACTTAAGCAGGGCACATTTTCCACGAATTATCTCCATGAATAAAAATGAAAAAAAAGTGAAATTTACATATAATGTTCCCATTCTATATAAAAATATACACAATGCATGAATAATTTTGAGGCAAATAAATGATAAAAAAAAAATACATACCATAAATCACTCCAAAACTGCTTTACTAAAAAGTGAACAATATTACATGTGTTGTTTGAAAAAAATTGACATCATTCATTGGAGGGTGTTTGATAAACTTGATGAAGTTTAAAGCAGTTAGTTTCGTATATTCAATTTAAAAGACTGTAGAATGAATGCTTGGATTTACAGGTGTCCTAGTTCTCGTCTGCATCTGGATCTTTTCAAACCTCCAATCATAACCAGAGGAGAAATATGGCAGCCTCATTTTTTCCTTTCCACGGGCATATTGATTTTGTGAGGGAACAAAGGAGGATGGAAAACGCTGGAGAAATAGTGTGAGGAAAGCATGTCATTTATTCTGAGAATGGAGATTCTGCTTCACAATAAAGCAAATCAAGACATTTTCTTTTAAAAACAGGACATCGGCCACATCTATATTATGTCTTAAGTGTAACATTTAATATTAAATGAGCATGAGAGCATCATGAGACCTCAGATCGCACACAGAACAGACATGTACAGCAGAGGGAGAAGATCAAGTAAAGCTAAACGCATGATGTGAGTCTGCATGTGTGTTTTACAGTATGTGAGAGTGAGAGTGTTGAGCTTGTGTTTGGGTGATTAGTCTGGTTGGCCAGCGATAGAGAGAGTTGATCAATACTGTATTGATCGGAGCCGCGGAGCGTCAGGGGGATTGAGAGAGAGAGGAAGGGGGCTGCAGGTTGACTTTTAAAAATCCTTTACTCTGGAGATGACAAATAATCCTTGGAATTGGGAGGAACATGAAAACACTCGGATTTCCAGCTGAATCCAACAATAGAGAGACACAGAAGCTGCTTGTCATATGTTCAGGTGGTTTATGGAGACTTAACTGTGGAACATTAGGTTTTTACATTTTTTAGTAGAAAATGAGAATGTTGCTACAGTGACGCTAGAGTCATCTATGTGGTTGCTAGGGCATTCTGAGTGGTTTCTAGGATGTTGCTATGTGGTTGCTAGGGCAGGTTTCAGGGACCACAAAACCGTATTCCTGTACATAGCTTACATTAACCCTTTCATGCATGAATTATGATAACCACAGGCAGAAAATTTTACTGTGGGTTTTTATTGCTCTTAGGACTTGAAAAACAACTTTTTTTATGCATATTTTACAAAGAGATATACAGTGGACAGTATTTGTTTTTAACTAAAGAGATACTGCATTAAATATAATACAGTCAAATCACAGTGATACTGTGTGTATTTAACAAACCAATGGTATAAAATCATGTGAAATCTATCAAATATATACAAAAATATAATACAGCTCCAATTATTGCAAACACAATTGAGTTTGTTTCCCATTCAACCAGCAGACGAACAACTTCATACAAGTTGAACTTCGCTTGTCTTTGATATCAGAACATGAGGACATGATTATTATGATTAGATACAACTCTGTGGAAACCCAACTCAGACTAAGTAGATCACACTCGCACTCCCTCCAGTCTACCAGAGTATGTTGATTTACCCTTATTAACTGATAATTCTGATTATGCTCAAAATGGACAAATTTTGCTCTCCTCTCTGAGAAAACCTCAGACTGAAATCTACATTGATCTACTGATATTTTCAGACTGTGGAGAAAAAAACTAGCGATCAGGTGTTTTCAATGTTTTTCATCGAGTAAAGTAATGCATTACAAGTAATGTGCATTACGTGATCAGATTACTTTTTTGATGTTAAAGTAACACATTACAAGTACCATGCATAACATTATCTGATTACTTTTCCGACGTAACAAGTAAAGAAATTCATTACAAGTGACGTGCATTACATGATAATTTTACTTTTTTATGTAACAAATAAAGTAACAAATTACAAGTAACGTGCATTATGTGATCAGATTACTTTTTTGATGTTACAAGCAAAGTAATGCTATATGCAAGTAATGTGCATATTGTTATCAGATTATTTTTGATGTAACAATTAAAGCATTACAAGTAACGTGCATTACATGATCAGATTACTTTTTATGATGTAATGAGTAAAGTAACGGATTACAAGTACCATGCATTAAGTTATCAGTTTATTTTTGATGTAACAAAGCATTACAAGTAACATACATTACATAATCAGATTACTTTTCTGATGTAACGAGTAAAGTAATGGATTACAAGTAACATGCATTATGTGATCAGATTAGATTTTTATGTAACAATTAAAGTAACATATTACTAGTACCGTGCATTCAGATTATTTTTGATGTAACAAATAAAGCACTACAAGTAAAGTGCATTACATAATCAGATTACTTTTCTGATTTAACAAGTAAAGTAACGGATTACAAGTAACGTGCATTACGTGATCAGATTAATTTTTTTAAGTAACAAGTAAAGTAACATATTACTAGTACCATGCATTCATTATTATTGAAGTAACAAATAAACCACTACAAGTAACATGTATTATGTGATCAGATTACTTTTTTTAATGTAAGGAGTAATGCATTACAAGTAACTTGCATTAGTAATCAGATTACATAACAGCAAATTACAATCTAATAGCACAAATACATTTATTTACAACCAAAAAAGTTACTGCAGATGAAGTATTTTCAAGAACAACAGTCACAGTAATAGTATGAATTGTAGCTGAAATACAGATAGTGATGCATGATGTCCAAATTTAGTGGATAGATTATTAATCAGAATTTCCTCCCAATCTAAAATCAATACTTGGAAAATTTAACAATGATATGACTCATTAGATGTTACTTAATGTTACAACTTTTTTTTTTTCATTTTCTTTTCTTTTTTTTTTTTTATCTGCAAGAGTCTCCTAGGATAGAAGCAATAGATGGATATTTCAGAGCAACTTGGCATTTCCGACTGGTGCCACTATAGAGGTTGATGTGCAACTATGCCATCATAACCCATGTATATGCCAGAAAATGGCTTTTTAGCTGTCCACTGTAGTGACCTCTATGTGTGAAAAAATAGAGAAAACTCCAAAATCCTCCTACTCTTTTAAATGCTACACATGCCTTTTTCCTTATAAAAGATTGTCAGTATTCTGTAAAGTCCTGCACACTTCTCACTGAAGTGCATTAGAATTCTTCATTGGGTTCGTCACGGCCTGCGGCGCCACTGTCATGTGTGCAATCAGACTCTATAAAAACACGCGCTGGATGATAGTTGAGAAACTGATTGGAGAGCCCTTACAGAAGTGAGCTGTGTATGTGTGTGTGTGTGTGTGTGTGTGTGTGCGGCCCCTGAACGCTGCAAAAGGCATTGTTATTAGTATTGATCCATATCCTTGACTTAGGTGGTAAAAATGTGCTCTATTATTAGGCCTGTGTGCTTTGTTTTCACTATTTGAGAGGTGTCCTTTCCAGGATGAGATGTGTGAAAGCCCTCTAAATCTTGTCACAAACACACACTGAAGACCTTTAAAGGTCAGGTTACCTTAATATGGACCTCTGATCTAATGGAAATCACATATTGTGATTCTTCTCTCTCAACTGGCTTCAGGAAATATTGAATTAGTTTTATTTTTATATTTTCCATTTTCATTTAATGTGTATTTAAAGGTTTAGTAATTTTTTGTCATTTTTATGTTTGTTTTTTTTAAATGTGCCTATTTAGTTTTTATTAATTTTATTTCAGTTTTAGTTATTTTAGTAAATTGAGATACTATTATAGTTTTTTTTTTCAATATTTTGAATTAGTTTTTATATTGTCTGTTTTGATTTGAATTTAAATTTTATTTATTTTTTTGTAATTTTGTTGTGTTTTGTCATTTTTATTAATTTTATTTCAGTTTTAGTTATTTTAGTAAATTCTGGTATAGTTTTTATTAATATTTTGAATTTGTTTTTATATTCTTTGTTTTGATTTTAACTTTAGTTAAATTTTAAAGTAAATTTGTTGTGTGTTTTTGCAATTTTTATTAGTTTTTTAAAATGTGCCTGTTTAATTTTTATTCATTTTATTTCAATTTTAGTTATTTTAGTAAATTGAGGTACTATTATAGTTTTTATTAATATTTTGAATTAGTTTTTATATTCTCTGTTGATTAAATTTTAGTTAAATATTTAGTAATTTTGTTGTGATTTTGTCATTTTTATTATTATTTGTTATTAATTCTATTTCAGTTTTAGTTATATTAGTGAATTAAGGTACAATAGTTTTTATTAATATTTTGAATTAATTTTTATATTCTCTGTTTTGATTTTAACTTTAGTTTAATTTTTAGTAATTTTGTTGTGTGTTTCTGTCATTTTTATTAGTTTTTTTATTAAAGTTTTAATTATTAGTAAATTAAGTTACTATTGTAGGCCTAGTTTTTAGTAATATTTTGAATTAGTTTTTATATTTTCTGTTTTGATTTTTAAAAAATTGTCTTTTTGTCATTTTTATTCATTTTTTTATTAATTTTATTTCAGTTTTAGTTACTTTAATATTAAAAAAAACTAGCTGAATAAAAGTTTTTAAATATTTTATTTTATTTTAGTTAATGATTATTTTATTTCAAGTAATGAATTTTTATGCTCTTAGTTGTAGTTCAAAACTAAATTTACTGACTCCTTAGTTTTATTTATCATTTATTTCAAACAATATATACATATAAAACGTGTGTTTGTGTTTTTTTCAGGAGGACCTCAGTGTGCCTGTACGTACGGCACTTCAAATTTTACTAAGCACATTTTTAGTGCCATATGTCAGAGGTCAAAGGTCAGAAGAGGTGACCTCTCATGTGCTATTGCTCTGATCACCATAATCAGATCTATAAAGGCACTTAAGTGACCAGAAACATTTACTGAGATGCAAAACAATAATGTGTGTTTGCAAATGATTTAGCATCAGTTGAGCTTTTATTGTGGCGAAAATTTAAACAGAATCTGTTGTGATCTTTTGGAGTCTTAACGCAGTGAGGGAATAAGGTGAAACTGCTGCTCCTCTTCCATAAACAGACATTAGAGCATTAAAAGAGGTGTTTTACTCAATAAATATCTTCACTAAATCAATCTGCTGAACCGGTTGTCCGGCCACTTTCACCCTCTCTCAGAAAGGTTCAGGGGTTCAGCAACTCAAGGGTCAGGAGCAGAAGTGAGTGAGGTCAAAGGTCAACTGTTTGTGTTAAATTCTCCAGGAGGGTTACGTAACACGTCACCGTTGAGCCGCTCACCGCGTTTATGATGTGTCACACACTGGAAATGTTTTATTAGTGTAAGAGGTCAAGAGAGTTCAGGTGCAGTTTACCCCTTTTTAAATAACAGACTTACCAATAAATCTCACATGCTCAATATCTAGTCCTAAAAAAGCTCTAAAAATTCACAGCAAAACCAGTGCGTCTAAGATGAAACATTTTGGCAAACTTATTCAACAGAAAAACCTGATTCCACCAGATACAGAGAAATGTGACGCTCAAAGCAACGGACTGAGTCTAGAAAAATGGCCATTTCAGAACAGAGTGCATTAGTGATTTAGTAATTAAAAGCAGCAAGATTTCGACAATATGAAAAAAGACAAACTGCTCGTCCCATTATACATTAGAAATGATGATCAAAAACCTTGGTACAATTGTTGATTTTAAGTAAAAACAATATACTTACTAGCTCTATTGCAACATTCTGATATATATATATATATATATATATATATATATATAGTCAAACCAAAATGTATTCAGACACCTTGAACATTTCATTCATTAATACAGTTTATTCACTGTTAAAAAAATGCTAATAAAATATGACAAGATTTCAGAGTTAAACTGTGTCAGAAAAAATTAATCTTAATTATGTCAGATAACACATAAGCTAAACATGGTCAGATCAAAGTGTCTGAATAATTTTTGGTTCCACATTTTTATCAATTTTACTGGTAGTCCACTGTATGAAGAATTTTTGGGTATAATATGTCACAGTTTACTTTATTTTGCTATCCTCACTTACAGAAATGAACTATAGTGTCCTGAACCCACTAGTAAAAATGTATCAAAAATATTAAAAATGTCTGAATAATTTTTGGTTTGACTGTATACAGTGTGTTGTCAGAATTATTGGCACCCTTGGTAAATATAATCAAAGATGACTGTAAAAATAAATCTGCATTGTTTATCCTTTTGATCTTTAATTCATAAAATTAGCAAAAATCTAACCTTTCATTGAAGGAAAAGAATTGAAAATGGGGGAAAATCACATTATGAAGTAAATGTTTTTCTCCAAAACACGTTGGCCACAATTATTGGCACCCTTTTATTCAATACTTTTTGCAACCTCCTTTTGCCAAGATAACAGCTCTGAGTCGTCTCCTATAATGCCTGATGAGTTTGGAGAACACCTGACAAGAGATCAGAGATCATTCGTTCATACAGAATCTCTCCAGATCCTTCAGATTCCCAGATCCATGTTGGAGCTTCTTCTCTTCAGTTCACTCCACTCATTTTAGGGATTTTGATGTTTGTGTTGGATCATTGTCCCGATGGAAGATCTAACCGTGGCCCATTATTGGATTTCTAGCAGAAGCGGTCAGGTTTTGATTTTTTATCTGTTGGTATTTGATAGAGTCCATGATGCCATGTATCTGAAGAAGATGTCCAGGACCTCCAGCAGAGAAATAGGCCCACAACATTAAAGATCCAGCAGTATATTTAACCGTGGGCATGGGGTACTTTTTATCCATGTGTGCACCAAACCCATCTGGTGGGTTTGCTGCCAAAAAGCTCTTTTTTAGTTTCATCTGACCATAGAAGCTGGTCCCGTTCCAGTCGTGTCCGACAACTGAATATGCTGGAGATTGTTTCTGGATGAGAGCAGAGGATTTTATTTGAAACCCTCCCGAACAACTTGTGGGGATGTAAGTGCTGTTTGATCATTTCTTTAAGCTTTTCTGAGACTCAAGACTCAACTAATCTCTGCAGTTTTCTGTGATCCTTGGAGAGTCTTTGTCCACTCAAACTCTCCTCCTCACTTCACATTAGGGTGATTTAGACACACGTCCTCTTCCAGGCAGATTTGTAACATCTTTACTTGATTGGAACTTCTTAATTATTGCCCTGATGGTGGAAATGGGGATTTTCAATGCTTTAGATATTTTCTTACAGCCACTTTCTATTTTGTGAAGCTCAACAATCTTTTGCTGCACATCAGAACTATATTCTCTGGTTTCACTCATTGTGATGAAAGATTAAGGGAATTTGGCCTTTGTGTTTCCTCATATTTGTACTCCTGTGGAACAGGAAGTCACGGCTGGACAATGTGCATGTGCATGTCTGTTTATTTATATATACATACAAATATACACATATATACACATATATTATGTAAACAAACTTCTATTTTGGATGTGATTAATCGCAATCGTTTGACAGCACTAATATATATGTCAATATAATATATATATCCAATGCTTCATGGGAGTCTGCAGTCACTATTGATTTTCATTTGGTGGATTTTTGGTAATGTAATTCTTCACCAACATTTTGACTATCTTCCCACTTTCTGTTCATTTAAGAATCATGAAAATTATAAAATGTATCACTGTTTCCACAAACATATGAAGCAGCACAACTGTTTTCAACACTGATAATAATCATAAATGTTTCTTCAGCAGCAAATCATCATATCAGAATGATTTCTGAAGGATCATGTGACACTGAAGACTGGAGTAATGATGCT
Organism: Ctenopharyngodon idella; assembly: GCF_019924925.1. Taxonomy (NCBI): domain Eukaryota; kingdom Metazoa; phylum Chordata; class Actinopteri; order Cypriniformes; family Xenocyprididae; genus Ctenopharyngodon; species Ctenopharyngodon idella. The sequence continues at coordinate 41,826,649 of NC_067221.1, read as the reverse complement.
GAAAATTCAGCTTTGATCACAGGAATAAATTACACTTTACTACATATTCACATAGAAAACAGCTGTTTAAAATGTTAATATTTCACAATTTTTACTATATTTTTGATCAAATAAAAACAGCTTTGGTGAGCGGAAGAGACTTGTTTAAACATTTAAAAAAAAACATCTTATTATCTATTCCAAACTTTTAACCATGTCAAATACAATTACATATATTTATATAGATATACAGTTCAAAAGTTTGGAGAGTTTTAATCCTTTAACAGTCTTGGAGCTCATGGTCTGATTTAAAGGGTTATGTATTATTGTCAAACACTTTAACAGTAAAGTGAATGGGATTGTAACCTGATGTTTCTCATTACAGATCTTTGATGTAAAGCAGGCAGCATTATTAGGCTTTACTCTTGTCAGCATCTCTGATATTCAGTTTAATCATGCCGTGAATCCTCCCCTGGTACCTTTTCATTTAATGTGAACTGCAGGAGATTCTTTATTTCTCTGGAAGTGTGTCTCCTTTCTTTGCCCTTGTACTCCTCCACCCACCCCAGGACTCTAACACACACGGCTGTCCTGATCCTGCGACTGCTTTTAAATTAATATATTGATATTGACAAGCCATCTGCTGCAGGGCATAAATTATTGGGAGGAAGAAGGCTTTGATCACGTGCCTTTTACCATCCATGATGACATATACACCCCCTCTGGGATGAACTCCGGCGCTGCCATTTTGAAATGCATTCAGCGAGCAGAAGCTTTAACAATCTGCATTTACATTCATGCATTTGTCAGATGCTTTTATGCAAAGCGACTTACAGTGCTTGCATTTTATTATGCATAAATAAATCTCACCAAAACATATATAATTTGCCTAAATATATGCATAAAAATCTAATTTTTATTATTGTAATGTGAAAAAAACAAAACAATGGCATATTATTTAACTTGTTAGAAATTTTTACATCATTGTACTATTTGTTATACTTGCTTTAATTTACGCTGATTTATATTAAAAAATTGTATTGCATTTAATGCAAAAATACTGTTTGAGACTCAACAAATTACATTAATACTTTACAATAAGGTCCTGCACTGTAAAAAGAAAAAAAAAAAAAATTATGATTTGTCATCTTTTGTCAACTCAACATGGAAAATGAATGTGGTTCATATAATATTTCAATGAACTCAAAATTTTAAGGCAACTTTTTTAAGTTAAACCAACAATATTTTTTACAGTGTATTATTTAACGTTACTTATAACATTGACTAACAATAAGCAATATTTATTCATATTTGTTAACTTTAGTTAATAAAAATACAACTGTTAATTGTTACTTCATGTTACTAAATCATAATAACATGCAACTTCTGATTTTAATAATGTATTAGTAAATATATAAATTAAAATCAACTAAGATTAATAAATGCTTCAGAATTGTTTAGTTCTTGTTAACGAACAAGTGGAATCTCATTGAAAGTGTTAACAAAATTATAATTAAGAATAATGGGAATGACATATGTAAAATGTCCACACACATTGGGGAGAAAATGTGCTTAATTGTCATGAAAATAATGCAATTTTTCTTTTGATTTTGGGGTAAAATATGATGATCTTAACGTCAAACCACACTTTGGTGATTGGGTCATTTAACCTTTCCAGATTCATAAAAATCAGTAGGAACTATACTCTGCCGTTTCACTATCAAACTTTCAGAAAAGTCATCATGTGTGCCGAGTTCGCTGCCATTTACATGCCCGGCAAATTGGTCAATATTCTAATCATCTTGATGAAGGTTGAGCCAGTTAAAACGACAGCCAATCAGTGTGAGTACGTCCCAGCCCTCCGGCCACCGCTGACCCCTTGACCCCCGGAGTGACCCTCAGGTCAAAGGTCACCTCCTAAGGTCAACTATCTCTGGCCACTGCACTGGACAGAGTCATCTCCATGGATACACGGCCGTCTCCGGAGGCTGTGGGAGTCATGGCGACGACCCCTGTGTAGGTGTTTCCGAAAAGACCTTCGACTCCATCTGCTGGATTTAAACACAGACGCTGAAGCTCAGAGAGAACAAAAGCTGCGGTGTGGTTTTCCATCAGGTGCAATATAATGTTCATTATACCTGCATTTAAAGTCAGTCTAGAACTGAAGCATTTTATTCTTCACATTTGAAACCTGAATTTGCCTTGGCCTGTTGATCTATTCTGTTCTGTTCTTTTCTAACGACATTTCCCTTTAATTTGAGACTAGAAAAATCACCATCTAAAAACAACTGAATCTTAGATTTGTCTTTCCTCTCCAATCTAAGAACAATTCAAGCGAATGGATTTCTTTGTCTTGAGAGTTTTCTGGTCACATGTGCAGAGATCAGATCTGTCACAGAGCTGCAGTGTTACATTCATGGTGAATTATCGCCCTCTAGTGGCATTATATAACACTTTATTGTCTAAAAATTGTATATTATTGTATATTAAATTGTATATTATATTATTATTATTATTATTATCTAATCTTCTGCTCAGTAAAAATGGTATTTATTATATTATATTATATTATATTATATTATATTATATTATATTATATTATATTATATTATTACCAGGCATTTCTGCAGCGATGATGACAGAAACATCTTAAAGGGTTAGTTCACCCAAAAATGAAAATTCTGTCATTAATTCCTCACCCTCACATCGTTCCAAACCCAAAAGACTTTCGTTCATCTTCGGAACACAAATTAAGATATTTTTGATGAAATCTGAGAGATTTCTTTCCCTCCATTGACAGTCTACACTTTCATAAAGAGATTTTAAAACTAATCCATATGTATTGAGCAGTTTAGTTCAAATTTTCTGAAGAGACATGACTGCTTTATACACTAAACAGATTTTAGGCTTTTATTCACATAAACATTGATCAGAGAACATAAACACAAGCTTAAAAGTGCTGCGTAACCTCATTGGTTCATTCTTTCGTTTACCATAACCGATGTGTGCGTTGATGAATGTTTATATGTGAATAAAAGCTTGATCTGTTCATCATATAAAGTGATTGTGTCTCTTCAGAAAATTTGGACTAAAATGACTTGATTCACATGGATTAGTTTTACAAATCTTCGAAGCTTTACGAATCTTTTGTTTCGAATCAGTGGTTCGGAGCGTGTATCAAACTGCCAAAGTCACGCCCCCCAGTGGTGAACCATTGAAATTTAAAAACACTTATGAAGTGACGAAGCCTTGTTTACTGAAATCACGTGACTTTGTCAGTTTGATATGTGCTCCGAACCACTGATTTGAATCAAAATATTCGTAAAGCTTCGAAGCTTCATGAAGCAGTTTAAAATCGTCCGTCACTAGATGTTGTTGAATAAAGTAGTTTTTTTTGGCGCACAAAAAGTATTCTCATTGCTTCATAACATTAAGGTTGAACCACTGTAGTCACATGAACTGCTTTAAATATGTCTTTAGTACATTAATGGATCTTGAGAGAGGAAATGTCATTGCTGGCTATGGAGGCCTCACTGAGCCATCGGATTTCATCAAAAATATCTTAATTTGTGTTCTGAAGATGAACAAAGGTCTTGCAGGTGTGGAACGACATGAGGGTGAGTAATTAATGACAGAATTTTCATTTTTGGGTGAACTAACCCTTTCAGAATGCCAGCCCAGCTGAAAGGTTTGTTTGAGCTGCGCCCTCTACTGTACAGGAGTAAATATGCATTTCCTTCAGCCTGAGGCTTATTCATTTCACTTTTGGTGTGAAAGGGCCTTAACATTTGCCAAAAATAGAGCTTTTTTTGTTATTATTAAAAAAAAACAAACAAGCCCAGCCCAGGTGAGAAAAAATAACGTGAAAGTAATGTAATGCATTACTTTTCATAAAAAGTAACTAAGTAACGCAATTAGTTACCTTTTTTAGGGAGTAACGCAATATTGTAATGCATTTTAAAAGTAACTTTCCCCAACACTGGTAGACAAGTAGGCATATTCGGATGCAACATTAGTATACACACGTCTCGCTGGAAATACACCACCCAGTTTTGTTGCCTTCAGATGCTATCGGAATTATCGTAAATATGAGTTTCCTAGGAAAAAATTGCACACAAACTCCCTCTAAAGTCATTTATGAGGCATTATGCATGTATTATAACACTTTATGAAGAATAAAAAAAAAACATAGAGCATTTAAAAATGAAGAAAATACAGGCTGTATGTCTGTGCAATTAATTTTAGCCATCAAGGCAGCAGAGAATAATTTTTAAATTTTAAATAAGAACATTTTCTGTGTACTTCCCATGACGAGAAACCCACAGTGCCAGTCAGTTGTGGTTGTTTTTTCACATCATCAACACCTACTTCATCTGTCTGTGTTTGTGGTTACTGCTTTCTGCTTTACTTACAGATAACACCTCAGTGTCACCTTTCTAATAGAGCGAGCCACAAACTAAAACTGGAAGTGTAAATTTTCAGTTTTAAAGAATAAATAAGAATAAATAAACAAGAGATTTATGCTCCCCAGAAAAGGAGATAGTATATTATTAGCTACTTTAACAGCATTTGCCATGTGAAAGTTTTTTTTTTGTTGTTATTGTTTTTTTTTTAACAAGAGATGCAATATAAAAAAGCCATATTCTGGTCTATGATTCTTTTCTTTTCAGCCTTTATTGGAGGATAATTTGACAAGTAGTCAGTAAGTAGTCATCAGACATTTGTCTTTCTTCTGTCTTCTTTCTGAAGTTGGCTTACTGTATCCAAACAGGAAACAAGAGGTGTTACATGCACACAAAGATACAAATTTCCACCTTGGTAACTTTTTTTTTTTTTTTTTTTTTTTTTGTAATAAAAAGGCTGCCAGAATTCATCTCTTCACAGTAGTAATTATCTTTGTTGCCTTTCATAATACAAACAGTCCTGAAAATGAATAGAGTCATAATTAATAATAATAATTTGTAAACAAGTCTTATAGTAAGATGCTGAATTTTTAAGTATTGTTAACAATATTTACAATGAGAATGCAGGCCCCCAGTAGAGTAGCTTTCATTTTGACTTGCAAGTTGCTCGGAAACTTCACCACAAAATCCACACCTATATTTGGGCCACTGCTTGAGAAGGGTTTGAAGATCTTGCCAAATGGTCTGTCTATCACTGCCTCATTCAGAGACAGCAGCTGTTAAATATATGTATTGTTAAACAGAAAATTTTTCATGTTCATATACAGTGATATAGCTGTCTGATATATATATATATATATATATATATATATAAAATTTTCATCCAAAAATGTATAATGTTTTTACCTGTGTGATTATTAATGTAATTTTTCCATTTTTTTGAGTTATATATATATTTTTTTGTCTAAATGTGGGAAATGATAGCACTTTGTAATCATTGTACATCATATTTGTTTTATAAAACAATAATGGCAATTTTCCAAAGGTACATATTAGTACTTAAAGTGTGTATATTAGTAGCTAAAAGGAACAAATGTGTACCTTTTGAAAAAGTGCTTATGACTGCACATGCGCATTGGCTCGTCTAGCCTGAAAAATAGGCGTTTTAACGCTATTTAAGCATAAGAAACAACATTTATGGGACAGTTCATGCCAGATTTTATTTTGATTTGAAATATGTAATTTAATTGTGAGTTCAAGCAGTTTTTGAGACTTTTTGTCTTGGGTGCCCGAAATCGCTGCCCGGAGGTGTTGAAAATATGGCTGCCGAGTGAACACACTTTCCTTGAACGGGACTTTGGTGTAGGGTATAGGCAATTGTTCTGTTTTTTTTCCATAAGGTGGAAGTAACGAATTACAACTAATTACACGTTAATGTAATTAAGTATTTTTTGGGGTAGGCTACTTGTACTTTTTTGAGGACATTTTTAAATCTGTAATTTTACTTAAGTACAAATTAAGCTAAGTAATCTACTTTGCTACTTGTAAAATCACAATCCGTTATTGAGTAAGCCTACAAGTTGAATCAATATTCAAAACTTTGACTGGCATTTCGGTAGCCAATGAAGACATCCGTTCATAAACGGACCAATGAAAACCCTGAAATTTTACCAGCGGCGCGCTCTCATTCTCTCCAACAGCGAGTTTGACACTCACCCGCCTCCTCCTGTCACTCACTTTCAGTTACAGAGCTTGAATGTTAGCGCGGGATTGCAGGTATTGTATGTATGGCGCATAATTTTTATCAAACCCGCAGGTTTTATGGCGTATTTTATTGACAAATGTCGAGGCGCGCTGTCGAAAATACTAGTGAACTGCTTTTCTTCTCTCTCAGATATTGAGTGCGCGCTCTCAGACTGTTTAGTGCGCAATCGCGAATCTCTCCGTGCTTCTAAAGGGATAGTTCACCCAAAAATGAAAATTCTGTCATTAATTACTCACCCTCATGTCGTTCCGCACTAGTAAGACCTTCGTTCATTTCGTTTTTGATAAAATCCGATGGCTCGGTGAGGCCTGCATCACAAGCAATAACACTCCCTTTTTCAATGTCCAGAAAGCTACTAAAGACATATTTAAAACAGTTCATGTGAATACAGTGGTTCAACCTTAATGTTATGAAGCAACGAGAATACTTTTTGTGCGCCAAAAATAACAAAATAGTGACTTTATTCAACAATATCTAGTGATGGATGATTTTAAAACACTGCTTCATGAAGCTTCGACGCTTTACGAATCTTTTGTTTCGAATTAGTGGTTCAGAGCACCAAAATCACATGATTTCAGTAAGCGAGGCTTCGTTGCGTCATAAGTGTTTTGAAACTTCAATAGTTCACGTGACTTTGGCAGTTTGATATGTTCTCTGAACCACTGATTCATAACAAAAGATTTGTAAAGCGTCACTTTATAATATTAATGTTGAGCCACTGTAGTCACATGAAAATTCTGTCATTAATTAATTACCCTCGTGTCGTTCCAAACCCATAAGACCTTTGTTCATCTTTGGAACACAAATTAAGATATTTTTGATGAAATCCGAGAGCCCCGGATTTCTGGGCCTTGAAAGAGGTAATAACGTTGCTCTCGGATTACATCAAAAACATTTTTTGAGTGAACTAACCCTCTAAGATACACTGCATTCAGGTTATAACGAATATACACTTAATATAAAAATTCAGTGTTGTCATATTTCGAATAGGGGGGATCAGGTTTTGTTGGGATCAATTTCCCCAGAAAAATAGCACGACCTGAAATCACCTACAGCCAATGTGGGTCAGGCAACAAGGACAATGGCTTAGTAAGCATACTAAATACCATTATAAATATAATCTGTTGTGATTGTGGTTGTGTGGTTGATAATGTGGTTGTGATTGTGAATGTTATGTTTAAGGTTAGAGGACAGAAAATATCTTTGGTCAATTTAAAAACAATAAAAGTCAAAAGAAAGTTGAATCTTGTATCTGGGTGTATGTGCGTCACCTCAAAGTTTTCATCGGTGCAGCAGGTACAAGGTACACACGGTCCCGCGATCTTAAATGCCGGTTCACCTCGTTCATTCTCAACGGTGAATTTAGGCAGGCAAATATGAAAGTTTTGTCGAACATATCCAATGGTAACGCCCGGTGGAGACTGAACCTCCAGCTAAAAAATACATACACCATATAATATGCAGAACAACATATTTAAGAGCTAAACAAGATAAAGATAACAATCATACCTCATGGCCACAGCAAGTGCAAACAAACGGTCTCACCAGTCTGATGATCTCTTGATTTGAGTTATTAAAAACACTCATTATGAAGGAACGTGCTCCAGCCCAGCAAGTCCTGTTACAACAATCGTTGTCCTCAAGAATAGTAAAAATCTTGTTCCCAATGTCATTCTTCACAGTATATCGGTTGTTGGACTTTATTCCACAGCAAACTTTAAGAAATGAAAAGGTAGGAGATAAGAGTGTTGCTAATTTGATTTTGATGTATTTCGTTCATGAAATGCTGATGAACAAACCTTCTGCACAAACTTCATCCAGACTTTGTTCTTTGTGGACAAACAATTGATCAATCTAAAATAAACATGAGAATGACATGCAGTGGAAATCACTGTAAAATAAATGCATTTGTCAGAGTAACAGCATTGATAAATGATAAAGATTAATAATAATTAATAAGCATCTCCAAACTTATCTGACCCAGGTTAAGGTCTCCAGATGAGAGGGACAGTGGTACGGGTCTTGGGAAGGTATCATTGCGGTGTCTTCTAGTGCTGTATAAACATAACCATGTGTCTGTGTCAAACAGCTTTGTTAAGCAGAAGACTACACACTGAAATCTATTGTGTATTATCAGTGAAAATGGATGTCATCCTTCCTACACAACTTCAGTCAGGTTTATGAACTTCATATCTGCCAATCACAACTTTCATGTTCACACTTTTTATAAGTTTTATAATACAATGATGCATATTTGAATGCAAGAAACATTTAATTAAAAACCTAATTATTTGAGTCAATGTCTGTCTTGTCTGTCATAAGCAGTCCCTTGTTTAAAAGAAGTGAGCTTAAAGGGTTAGTTCATCTTCAGAACACAAATTAAGATATTTTTGATGAAATCCGATGGCTCAGTGAGGCCTCCATTGACAGTAAGTTAATTAACACTTTCAATGCCCAGAAAGCTACTGAAGACATATTCAAAACTGGTCACATGACTACAGTGGTTCAACCTTAATGTTATAAAGCGACGAGAATACTTTTTGTGCACCAAAAAAAAAGACTTTATTCAACAATATCTAGTGATGAGCGATTTCAAAACACTGCTTCATGAAGCTTTACGAATCTTTTGTTATGAATCAGTGGTTCGGAGCGCGTATCAAACTGCCAAAGTCACGTGAACTTTTAAAATAGCGAAACACTTATGACGTAACGAAGCCCCGTTTACTGAAATCACGTGACTTTGCCACGCCGAACCACTGATTCGAAACAAAAGATTCGTAAAAGTCGTTATTTTTTTTATTTTTTTGGTGCACAAAGAGTATTTTCGTAGCTTCATAACATTAAGGTTGAACCACTGTAGTCACATGACCTGTTTTAAATATGTCTTTAGTAGCTTTCTGGGTGTTTGAAAGTGTTAATTATCTATGGAGGCCTCACTGAGCCATCGGATTTTATCAAAAATATCTTAATTTGTGTTCTGAAGATGATGTTCTTACGGATGTGAAATGACATGAGGGTGAGTAATTAATGACAGAATTTTCATATTTGGGTGAACTAACCCTTTAACTGTATTGAATATATAATATTAATGAAATAAAAGGCCACTTAAGTGAACTTAAAAAGAATACACTTTCATGACTCCTAAGTACACTTTTTTTAAAAATAAGGGAAATTTTTTAAAATTAAACATTTTATTTTCAAGTACATTTTAAATAACTATTTAAAATTTATTTAAAGTTAATATATTTTAAATGTACTAAATTGCAACTTTGTAATTACAATGTGTAATTACAAATATACTTATTAAATAAATGTTTTATAGAAATGACATTTTAGTTTACCGTGTCTGTACATTTGACAGTACTCTTTAAGCATATTTAAAAGACAATAGAAGTAATTATGAAATTACATATTAAGGTGTATTTAAATCCTATTTACTGGTAAGTGGTTTAAAAAAAAACACACTCAAGTTCAACTACTACATTTAATATAGATTCAAACTATGTCTGAAAACATTACATTAAGTTTGCATTTATTCTTTTAAAGTAATTTATTCTTTATTTCTGTAGTAAGTACTATTTTTTCAAGTATGCTAACATGTACTTTTTATCTTGTCTCGACCATAGTCTGAATCCACACAGTGCCTGTTGTAGTCAAACAAACAAAACGGGCACAGATAAACATCCCCCTTTAACAAACTCACCTGACAATTCCATATTTGATTGTATCTGGGCAGAGAGAATAAATAAATGAGACATCAATATTATTTAGTGTTAAAGTTTCTTCTCTTTCATTATTTATTTATTGTAATAAAAACGCTATAAGACTTTATAAAATTGCACATTCATATATTGAATACAAAAATAAAAATTGATTAAATTGAAATTGAAATCATTTTAAATGATCGTATATTGTGAGATATGCCATACATACCAGTGTGATACGAATCGTCTGTTCGGCAGTGGCACTATGTACAGGAAATGTTTCTCTCATTCTTTTGTTTTTTGTTTTTTTCCAGCATGAGGTTTGTGGTTGAACAGTGTTTTGGCCCACTTTCATGTGTAGTTACTTTTGGTTTTAACAGCTTGGAAATGTTCAGTTAATTCTAATAAATTAATGTAAGTAAATAATATGCCATAAATAATTGCAGGCATTTTACCTGAGAGCCCAATCACCATTGAGTGTAAACTAAACTAGCCAATGGACATTGCACACTCCAAGAGAGCATGTGCAGTCGCACATTATGCTTTTATTTCGGAGCTGAGCGTTTCTTCCGATTCTGCTCTGCAATCATCGTTCAGTGTTCATGCTGCAGGCTTTCAATAGCGACCATTCCCCTGTGCACTTAGCACTAAAAGAGCTATTTTTCCCTAAAAGAGTATATTTCTCTAAAAGGGGCATTACCTTCCATTAGTTCCACTTTCTGATGAACTAGAAGCTTGTCAGCCTGTGATGAGCAGCATTGTAGAACTGACATGAAAATAGGCATAGAATGTATTTTCAGCTCTACATATGCAGTATATACAGTAAACACTACTTTTTTTAACATTAAAAAAACATGTATAGGTGGTTTCATTGGACGCACGCACGTTGCCATAGTTACGAGCCTGGCCCAAAGTTAATTTCTGGTCTGTGTTTGTTGAATGGGTCTGGTAGCAACTTTGTCACATTTAAGTTTGGCCAAGTAACGGTTATTTTTTTCTACTGGTAACCCAACATAATACTGGCTAGCTGATGTAATTTATTTATTTAGCTTGCTATCAGAAATAATCTACTCTAGAGGGACTCTGGTGTTATTGATTCTTTGTGGAAGTCTAACAGAAGTTAAGTTTGGGCGACAAAACGTTGGGCACAAAACGTTTATGTTGTTGCCATTGAAAGCATCAATACTAGAGTAAGCAGGAATGTCTCGGTTACAAAGGTAACCCTCGTTCCCTGAAGGAGGGAATGGAGACGTACGTCGGACAGACCGACGAATAGGAATCTCGCTAGAGAGGCCAATCTGCTTCGAGTGTAACTAAAACGAGCCAACGCACATTGGCATGCAATCATATTCAGCAGCTGCTCGCCTCACAGCGCAGGTATATAATGAGCAGCAGGTGCGTTGCATCTTCAGGTTTTCGCTGAGGAGCCGAACAGGATAGGCGGCAGCATCAGTGGGGTACAGCGACTGTGGCGGTGGGACATACGTCTCCGTTCCCTCCTTCAGGAAACCGAGACATTCCCATTCAGTCGGTCACGTTCAACGTACGAAGCCACATCCTTCCCCGAAGGAGTTATGTGGAGAAAAACATATGGATTAACCCTGTAGGGCTGTACTACATATGGAAGTACTGGGGTGACTCCAACCTGATGAGAGGTGGGTTCTCCCAGAGGGAAAGACACGGGCTTCGTTTAGGAGCAACCGTGGAACTACACATATGGGGTCCCTGTAGGGTCACACATATGGTACCCAGCCTAAATCCGGTTCTCAAGGATACAACAGAGTATAGGCCTGGCGCCAGATGCTCCGCCATGTCGGCTGCCAAAGGGAGATCGGAGGACTCAACAGGGTCTGCCTTGTAGGGACTCTCTGGAGTAATAAGCGCATGTAAGCGCAGCAAGCCGACACTAAGCTGGGGCCTCTCCATGCCTCTGACCTGAGGTGAGAACATGGGAGGAGACCGGCTTGACATGAAGGCTACAGAATCTAGCGAACGTGTTAGGTGTCGCCCAGCCCGCACCTCTACAAATGTCTGTCAGCAAGGCACCACGAGCCAGCGCCCAGGAGGATGCAACACCTCTCGTAGAGTGAGCATGCAACCTGAGCGGGCAGGGCACGCCTTGAGCTTGGTAAGCTAAGGTGATGGCGTCCACTATTCAGTTGGCCATCCTCTGCTTGGAGACAGCCTTTCCCTTCTGCTGGCCTCCGTAACAGACAAAGAGCTGGTCTGAGGTCCTGAAGCTTTGAGTTCTGTCTATATACAGTCGCAAGGTGCGAACTGGACAGAGCAAAGCCAGGGCTGGGTCTGCCTCCTCCGGGGGCAGCGCTTCAGGCTCACTACCTGGTCCCTGAAGGGAGTGGTAGGAACCTTGGGCACATAGCAAGGCCGGGGTCTCAGTACCACGTGGCTGTCGCCCAGCCCAAACTCTAGGCACGATTCGTTGACCGAAAATGCCTGCAGGACCCCTACCCTCTTGATGGAGGCCAACGCAACCAGCAGCAAAGTCTTCATAGACATAATCTTTAAGTCTGCTGACTGCAAGGGCTCAAAGGGAGCATTCTGGAGAGCTCGAAGCACCAAAGCAAGGTCCCAAGAGGGTAAGGAGGGGGGTCGAGGAGGATTTAATCGGACATTTAATCTCGCCCCCCTAAGGAACCTGATGACCAGGTCGTGCTTACCAACAGAATTGCCATTGATGTGGTCATGGTATGCGGAAATTGCGGCAGCATGAACTTTGAGGGTGGAGGGGGACAGCCTACGCTCCAACCCTTGCTGCAAGAATGAAAGCACGACTCTGATCGAACATCTTCGGGGGTCTTCCCGGCAATAAGTGCACTACTCGACGAACAGGTTCCACTTCAAGGCGTAAGCACGTCTCGTAGACGGTGCATGTGCCGAAGTGATAGTGTTAAGTACCTCGGGGGGTAAGTCACCTAGAACCTCTGCGTCCCGTCCAGGGACCAGACATGGAGTTTCCAAAGGTCTAGACGCGGGTGCCAAAGAGTGCCCCGTCTCTGAGAAAGAAGGTCTTTCCTCAGAGGAATGTGCCAGGGAGGGGCTGTCGCGAGGAGCGAGAGTTCCAGGAACCAGGTCCGGTTGGGCCAATAGGGCGCAACTAGCAGGACCTGCTCCTCGTCCTCTCTGACTTTGCACAAGGTCTGCGCAAGTAGGCTCACTGGGGGAAACGCATATTTCGAAGGCCCCGGGGCTAGCTGTGTGCCAGTGCATCTGTCCCGAGTGTTCCCTCAGACAGGGAGTAAAACAGCTGGCAGTGAGAGGTTTCTGGCGAGGCAAACAGGTCTACCTGAGCCTCTCCGAACTCCCTCCAAATCAGCTGGACCACCTGGGGGTGGAGTCGCCACTCTCCTGGCAGCGCAGCTCGTGAGAGCTCGTCGGCCACGCGGTTGAGCACACCAGGAACATGAATGGCGCGAAGCGACCTCAGATGCGACATGCGACGGGAGCGTAGACCACCTTGACGGTTGATGTACGCAACAGTCGCAGTGTTGTCCGTACGGACCAGCACATGCTTGCCCCATAACGGCCCTTTCAGGCGGCTCAGGGCAAGGTGTACTGCTAGCAACTCGAGGCAGTTGATGTGCCAATGCAGTTGGGGGCCCGTCTGAACCCCTGATACTGCATGCCCGTTGTACGTGGCACCCCAGCCGGTGGCAGAGGCATCTGTGAACACCACAGCATGCCGGGACACCTGCTCTAGGGGCACTCCTGCTAAACAGAAACAAGGGGTCCAACTCCATACTGAGAAAAGAGATCCTCTGCACAGGGGAGAGTTTGCTCTTTTCCCAGTTGACCTGAAGGCCCAACTGGCTGAGGTGACTGAGCACCAGGTCCCTGTGTTCGCACAACTGAATCCGAGACTGCGCTAAAATAAGCCAGTCGTCGAGATAGTTGAGGATGCGAACACCCTGTTCTCTCATGGGAACAAAGGCTCCCTCCACGACCTTCGTGAAGACGTGGGGAGACAGGGCCAGCCCGAAGGGTAGGACCTTGTACTGATATGCTCGACCCTCGAATGCAAAGCACAGAAACGGCCTGTGTCGAGGTAGAATCGAGACATGAAAGTACACGTCCTTCAGGTCGATCGCTGCAAACCAATCTTGTGCTGTGCGACACCTACCTGGTTCCACAGTTGGACAGAGAGAGCAGGAGAGGCTTTGGTTGCCTTCTCGAACCAAGCACTGCTGCCCGCTGGTGATAGAAGAGGGGGAAGAGAGTGGAGAGATTCTTGCCCTCCCACTACTCTCCGAGCCCTCTTCGGACCCGGAGATGAAGGAAACTGCTCTTTTTTTTTTGAGAATTTGGGAACAGAAACAAAACGAAACAAAGGATTTACCACCCGGCCCTCTTCCGGGGGAAGGAGTGGTACGGTCACCACCTCCTGAAGAGCAGTCCCAACCATCTCCGGGTCGCCCGTCCTAGGGCCTCTTGCTCTTGGCTTCACCACCCTTCTTGGCGGGGGCCTGGACAGGCTGGTCACCCCGCTTGCGACTGGCTCCACGGCACCACTTGGATGGAGGCTGCTGCTGCGGCACGGGAGCGGGGGCAGCCGCAGCGGGCGCCCTCGGTGACTGTTGGCCTCAGACTGCTTCTGTACAGCCGAGAACTGCTGGGCAAAGTTCCTGACCGCGTCACCGAAGAGGCTGGTCTGGGACACGGGGGAATTAAGGAACCTGACTTTGTCGGTATCCCTCATGTCGGCCAGACACAGCCAGAGATGGCGTTCCTGGACCACCATAGTGGACATCGCACGACCCACTGACCACACCATAACCTTCGTCGCACAAAGCGCGTGGTGCGTCGCAGCACGAAGTTCCTGTAGAACTTGTGGAACGTGACCACCCTCGTGCAGGTCCTTCAGTGCCTTGGCCTGATGGACCTGCAACAACGCCATAGTGTGTAGGGCGGAAGCGGCTTCCCCGCAGGCCTGGTAAGCCTTGCCGGTAAGATCCGACGAGTGCTTACAGGCCCGGGAAGGGAGAGACGCCTACCCCGCTAGGTGAAGTTAGGGCACAGTTGCATAGCAACGGCCCGTTCCACAGGGGGGATGCGCGTATAACCCTTCGCCGCACCACCATCAAGGGTCGTGAGGGAGGAGGACCCACCGGAACGGTTTCGGGCAGTAAAAGGTGCCGTCCATGTAACGGTGAGTTCTTCATGCATCTCCGGGAAGAAAGGAACCGGGGTGGGTGGCTGAGAACCAGCACGCGCCACCCCGAGATACCAATCGTCCAACCGCGAGGGTTTGGGACACGGTGGAGGATTCCATACGAGCCCGACCCTGTTGGCGGCCCGGGAAAGCATAGCCATCATCTCCGGATCCGAATCGGGCACAGCTACCATTCCTGAAGGAAGCAACTGCGCCGACTCGTCATCTCCGGAAAAATCTGGCTCACCCTCCGATGCAGCTATCGACATCCGGTCATCGGGAGGAGCTCCGAAGGATACGGATGGTGCACACCTTTGAGATGGCCCACCGCGCTTCCCCGGCAGCTCTACTGGCTGCGGAGTGCAGGAGGAGTGAGGGTTCCTAGGAGGTTGATTCCCCGAAGGAAGCGCACTCACTGTAATCCTCAGATCACCAGTGCCGCTACCCGAAGCAACCCTCTGAGGAGGATTGGAACGAGGCAGCGGCACTGGGACTCCGCCCCTTTGCAGAAACTGGAGTCTCGATCGCAACTCCGAGATGGTCATCTTCCCACAATGGGTACATGACTCATCCACAAACGCTGCCTCTGCGTGCTTTAAGCCCAGACACGTGATGCAGCGATCGTGACCATCCCTCAGCGCCAGGTAACGACCGCATCCAGAAACACACAAGTAGAATGTCATCTTTAAAAAGACGCAAGCTCTATTTGTGTAAGCTCTTTCAGGGACTTGCTCTTTAAAAGTGCTGAAGCATGCAGGGGAATGGCCGCGGCAACATGGACAGGGATTGTGTGCAGCCTGTCATGTGCTCTCCTCTCTTAGAAGGCGGTCCTCTTACCGGCCATGAAAACGACTTTTTAGCGCTCAAAAACGCACCGTTACCGGCTGTAAGAACAGCCTTTTTAAGCTAAAAAAAACAGCTATTTGCTCAAAAGGCAAAAACAAAGAGAGAGGAAAAAAAATAGAGGACTTCAACCCCGCTGCCATGCTGTACGCCCGCACTGAAGAGAGAGAAGTTTGAAGAGCTGACTCGTTTTCCAACACTTGCTTGCAGAGAGACAGGAAGATCCGTTTGGCTCCAAAGCGAAAAGCTGAAGATGCAACGCACCTGCTGCTCATTATATACCCGCGCTGCGAGGCGAGCAGCTGCTGCATATGATTGCATGCCAATGTGCATTGGCTCGTTTTAGTTACACTCGAAGCAGATTGGCCTCTCTAGCGAGATTCCTATTCGTCGGTCTGTCCGACGTACATCGAACGTGACCGACTGAATGGGAACAATACATATAATAATTTCTACAGTACCTATCAAGTCAGTCCCTGAATAGTGACTTAATTTCATATAATTTTAACTAACCATATCATATTCATAATATTATTAATTTAGAATATAGAAAAACCTTATATTACTGTAATTGTCTAGACCAATTATAAACCATTCCTTTTTTTCTATTTAAAAAATAGAACTTGAATTTATTTATTTTAAATTAAAGTAACATCAAAAACCACAAAATGCTTAGCTTGCTGGGTCATTATTTAGTAGAGCAAAATAACTCCACATCATGTTTCTCTCTGTCATTCACTCTGATAAGCAGTTTAAATCAGTGTATTGACTGAGTGCCATCTGCCACTACACTGTAAAAAAACTTTTTTTATGATTTCTTATCACAACTCTTCACAAATCTTTTTGTCAAATCAGCTTAGGTTCACAAATGTTGTTCAGATAACAATATTTTGAGTTTGTTGAATAAACTTATCTCTTTCTCTATCAACTCAAATTTTTATTTAAATGAACTCAAAATTTTAAGGTTACCAGGTTAGGCTACACTTTAAGTTAAACCAACAAATCATTTTTACAGTGTGGTTGTGCCTTTAATCATTTCTGTGCATGATGCTAATCTAATGCCACATCAATAATACATTTTATTTTAAAATTTAAATTTAATCAAATGAAAATAATATTTTTTAAAGTATGTCTTGAAGGGAACGAGACACCGTGTCCTTTTGAGGGAACTCGCGCTACGTTGGAACTCTTCGATGCGGTGGGAACGTTTTTACTGACAAGTGCCTGTCTGTGTGAAACCTGTCGTGCACACTAAGACGAGAGCACACTGGACCCAGAAGTGGATTCCAAATCTAGCTCACGATTTAGCAAATTGAGGGAACGAAATGGTAAATCGTGTGCATGACTTATAAATCGAAGGAAAGACTTAGTAAAGCACGCGCATGATTTAGCCTTTTTTTTTTTCCCTGCATGTCATGTGCGGGGCTCTGTAAAAACAGCCTTCTTCCACCTCAAGAAACATTGCTAAGCTACGGAACATGTTATTTGTTTCTGATGAAAAGTTCATGCATTCATGACCTCTATACTAGATGATTACTGTAATGCATTAGTAGCTGGTTGTCCTGCATCCTCAATAAACAAGCTACAGTTAGTCCAAAATGCAGCTGCTAGAGTTCTTACCAGGTCAAGAAGATATGATCATATAACCCCAATTTTATCATCTCTACACTGGTTACCTATAAAGCTCTGTATCAGTTATAAAGTACTGCTACAGACCTATAAGGTCCTTAATGGTTTAGCTCCTGTGTACTTAATCGATCTTCTATCACCCTACAATCCTTCACGCTCTTTAAGATCACAAAACTCTAGTACCAGTAAGTTGTACTCCAGTTATATCAGATCAAATGCACATGAGTATCTTACATGAGTTCATGAGTATGAACAGCAGCTATGTTAATTATTCTCCATTTGCTTTGTTTTATCTTGGGATGCCCATCCCGAGGTGAATAGAGAGTATGTCAGCTCCAGTTTGGATCCAGCCTCTTATGATTTGAACTAAAAGCATGAGTAACGTGGTCTTGTTCAAGAATATTTTTCATAAAAGTCTAGCTTTCATATGTGTTTTATATTTTCTAATTGTATACGGTTTATTAACTACAATTTCTGTTGGCCAAAGCAATGCTTTGAGATGTCTTACCATTCCCATTTTTTTGCTGTTTCATGAGTTTTATATGTTTTTCTGCTAACAGGCCATTAAACAGCCTTTAATATAGTTTTAATCCAGAGATGTTTTAAAATGGCAATTATAGCATCAAGATCTTACACAAAATATTAATGGGAAAAACATAAACCCACACTGAGAATAACACTGGAAGTTCGTCATAAATCATCATAAAAAAGTTCTCACCTGTCCTGCAGGTGATGCTGGAGGCCTTACGGGTGACGGAGCTTCGTCTTCTGCTCTCCAAGATGGGCAAGAGTAAAATCGGCCTGAAGAAGGACCTGATGAAGAGAGTCACAGATCTGCTGCACAACGACTGCAGTCCTGAGCTGCTGTCTGCTGTCCGAGATCTTCACAAACTCCGGCAGGTTTCTAAAGACGCCCGCAGGAGCTCAAAGCCCAGTTCTGACCAGATCATCTCCATGCCAGAGTGTGTCTCGCCCGACAAACCACAATCACCCATGTCTATCTGTACAGAACCACAGATGATCAAACTGCCCTTCTATCAGACGCTGGACACCATTCTGCCTCCTACACCTCTGGGTATGATCCATTTAAAAAAACAATAAAGTTTTTAATAATGCATTCAGTTTTTAGAATCTCATA
Organism: Ctenopharyngodon idella; assembly: GCF_019924925.1. Classification (NCBI taxonomy): domain Eukaryota; kingdom Metazoa; phylum Chordata; class Actinopteri; order Cypriniformes; family Xenocyprididae; genus Ctenopharyngodon; species Ctenopharyngodon idella. The sequence goes on along the minus strand of NC_067221.1, from coordinate 41,808,021 downwards.
TTAATTAGGACACTAAACTGAATCAGAACAATTTCTCACTGACAAAATCAAGACCTTTAAGTGTACTGCAATAATTTATAAATTAAATAATCAAACTATTCCCTTATTCAGATACATTTGAACCTAAATTCTTGTTGTGGAAAGTGTACATGTATGTGTATTTTCTTATGTTTTTAGTGCCCACTTGTGGAGGAATCATGCAAAACTCAGATTTCTTGATTCATCTCAGTGTGGATCAACAGACTCAGATCCAGAACAGCCGGTGAGTTTCTGTCTCGTCTTTATTCATTCATCTGAACATTAGTGACAGTGTTGTGCTGTTGTTTGTAGTAAGAATGCTGACGTTGTGTGATAAACTGTATACGTTCATTGCAGAAACACATCTGAAGTTTTTTTGTTATTTTTAACATTTTAACAACATGCTAGAAAATAAACAACTTTATATATATCTTGACTATATGTCTTCTCACTTAGTATTTAGGGCACAAGCCACTAAGGCGCAGGGCCGAATTTTTTTTTTTAAGGAGATTTTTTTATTTATTTTTTCCATGATTTTTGATATCTTGAATAGTTTGGCCGTGGCGGGGCAACAAATTTATGGCGAGAAAAGGGAAACATGAAGTGTGTTATAACTTCTGCATACATTAATTGATTTTTATGAAACTTCGGTAGTGTGTTCATTGTAGGAGGCTGATCACATGGATGTGACTATTATGAGTCATAGTTATAGCACCAACATCTGGCAGCAGGAAGTGTGTCACTTTCAAAATGCTTTGAGATCACCCCTTTATTTTTACCCGATTTCCTTTAAATTTCATTAGAATAATGTCAAGACATGGCGAATGTAGACCTGTGAAAAGATTTTTTATATTTTTCAAGCACTGCTATAAAGTCGAGACAGAAACTCACCGGCTGTTCTGGATCTGAGTCTGTTGATCCACACTGAGATGAATCAAGAAATCTGAGTTTTGCATGATTCCTCCACAAGTGGGCACTAAAAACATAAGAAAATACATGTACACTTTCCACAACAAGAATGATTATTTAATTTATAGTAAATTATTGTAGTTCACTTAAAGTCTGCATGAAACTGAAGTCTTTTCTTCTTTATTGTGACGTATATATCTGAGTGAAACGTCTACAAATGTAGAGCAGGGCTTGATTTTGTCAGTGGGGAATTGATTATTATGATTCAGTTTAGTGTCTGAATTAAAATGAGATCTTAAAAACTGAATTCATCATTAAAAACCTTTTTTTTTTTTTTTTTTTTTTTTTTTTTTTAACATATGCATCATACCCAGAGGTGTTCTCTTCATCAGGTCCTTCTTCAGGCCGATTTTACTCTTGCCCATCTTGGAGAGCAGAAGACGAAGCTCCGTCACCCGTAAGGCCTCCAGCATCACCTGCAGGACAGGTGAGATACTGATGAACTTGATTTATGATACTTCCAGTATTATTCTCAGTGTGGGTTTATGTTTTCCCAATCAATTTTCTGTGTAAGATCTTAATATACATCATATATAATAGCCATTTTAAAACATATCTGTATTAAAATTATAGGCTGTTTAATGGCCTGTCAGCAGTAAAACAGTTATGAAACATAAAACTCATGAAACAGCAAAAAAAAAAAAATGGGAATGGTAAGACATCTCAAAGCATTGTTTTGGCCAACAGAAATTGTAATTAATAAACTGTATAAAATTACAAAATATAAAACACATATGAAAGCTAGACTTTTATGAAAAATATTTTAGTTCAAATCATAAGAAAGGTTTTCAAAACATATTTAAAACAGTTCATGTGAGTACAGTGGTTCAAACTTAATATTATAATATTAATATTATATCCAGTATAAGGTCTGACAGGTGTAGAACGACATGAAGGTGAGTAATAAATGACATTATTTTCATTTTTGGGTGAACTAACCCTTTAACTTCTGGTAGACTTCCACAAAGAATCAATAACAAGTCCCTCTAGAGTAGATTATTTCTGATAACAAGCAAAATAAATAACAAGTAAATTACATTAGCTAGCCAGTATTATTTTGGGTTACCAGTAAGAAAAAAGAACCGTTACTTGGCCAAAGTTGCTACCAGACCCGTTCAACAAACACAGACCGGAAGGTAACTTTGGGCCAGGCGTTTTTTGACATGATTTAAAAAAAAAAAAAAATCAACTGAGGGGGAGTATCGGCACTTTATTTTTTTCACGTCAAGCACTGGAGATCAAATAAAAACCATAGACACTTATTATCAATAGTCCACCACTGGAGGCGATCTCATGATTCATGGGTTCACAGAGATTGCCCTCAGAGGTGAACAGTTATGACATAACAAAGCCTTGTTTACTGAAATCACGTGACTTTGGCAGTTTGATATGTGCTCGGAACCACTGATTTGTAAAGGTTTCGAAGCAGTGTTTACTGTATATACTGTATATCTAGAGTTGAAAATACATACTTTGCCTATTTTCATGTCAGTTCTACAATGCTGCTCAGCACAGATTGACGAGCTTCTAGTTCATCAGAAAGTGGAACTAATGGAAAGTAATGTTTAGCCACTGAATGCACTAGAAACACTTTTCTAAACCCACATAAACACAAATGCTCTCTTTCTCTCACAGTTCTCATGGTATGAAAGACCAAAAATCAATATGTGGTGAATAATAGTTTAGGGCAGCAGGTGTTTTTGCTGCTGAGGAGAGTCATTTTTGTTCCTGTATGTTCTGTAGATTGGTGCGCTCCTTCCTGCTCCATATCCAGGATAACATGTGACAGGAAGTTATTCCAACCCCTTAACTGCATTAGTTGTTGTATTGATATTAATATTAATAATTTATTATTTTTTTATGATTTAATTAATCATGTGCTTTTCTTCAACTCACAATCCCCCTGCAGTTCTTTCATTAACCCAAATCCTGGCATAATGTAATGCTTAATGTATTTCATGTTGTTGATAACAAAGACCATTGTGTACCATCAGTATGTGTGTCCCCTCAGGTCCTACTTGCCCCATTCTGTAGGGCCTCGAACCCGGGTCTCCGACGTGGGAGGCGGGCGCTCTAACAAGGAGGCTAAAGACTGGGTCACGGCAACATTTTAACCCCTCAGGTCCTACTCGCCCCGCCCTAAGTGGGACCTTGGACCCGGGTCTCCAGCATGGGAGGCGGGCGCTCTAACAAGGAGGCTAAAGACTGTGGTTTATACCGTCAGTCGCTAGAGCGCCTCTTGAGATCAGGGGAATGAGGTTTACATGCACAGCTCTTACTAGCCTACTTCAGTTACATATGGTACACAATAATCCCATTCAAATCTAAGATCTTAGTGATAAATGACCGAGTTTGGTCAAAAGTAATCTAAAAGTAATCAAAAAGTTTTTTAATTAGTTTTTTTCCTTTAAAAAAAAACTCAGAGTTGAAGTGTTATGAAGCATTAAGGTAATTTGTGAAGTGACAAATGACAAATATTGAGGTTGATGAGAAACACACACACTCAAATGACATTGGTATGTGAGATTTGCATTGTGCACTCCACCCCGCAAAGCAGGTATATGTCACAGACACGCCAGGCTCCACCGCTCACCAATCACAATGCACTGACTCTCCAGAATACTGATCACCCTGCACCTGCACCTCATTATCACCGCAATCACTACCAGCATAAAGAGCACTCACACACACAGCCACATTGTCCGGTCTCGTTTGCATTACGCCTTACCTGAATGCTTACCTCAAGGACTCCTACCGAACTACTTACCTGTCTCCAGCGTCTCCTGTTCTCCTCGTGTGATTCCCTTCTGTGTGTGAGTGTTCCTGGTCTCCAGTGTCAAGTTTCTCCAGCGTCTTCCGAATCAACCCGTGTCTACAATCAACAAAGACAATATCACTTCTCTGCACTCGCTACTTCTTCCTTTACATCACTTATTATTCACCTGCACTACTGTTGGTCTCGTGCTGGTATCAATAAACATCTCTACCTGTTATACCTGCCTCGGTCCCTTCTGTATTGTAACAGTATAAAAGAAGAGCGTGTGAAGTTGCACATGAAGTTTTCACTGAGGAGCCAAGACGGTGTGTCCCGGCCATTCACGTAGTCATGCTCTCATGCGATAACATGAGTCACCTACGAACGCAGTCTCATCATGCTTATGCCCAGGCATGTGAGACCGTGATCGTGGCCGTCAAATGAGGATAGGAAACAACCGCTTCCAGAAACATTCGGGTGGAATGACGTCTTTACAAAGACACACCCGTGTTTGCTCTTTTAGAGAAATACTCTTTTAGGAAAACAAGCTCTTTTAGTGCTGAAGCACACAGAATGGTCGCTATAGAAAGCCTGCAGCATGCTGGAAGCTCTTTCAGTAGTAGCAAACACCGTAGACGCGCCGTCACACCAACACTCTCTAGAGAGCTTCTCCCAGGTTCGCAGAACACTCGAACGATGATTGCAGCGCAGAATCAGAAGAAACGCTCAGCTCTGAAATAAAAGCATAATTTGTGACAGCACACACTCTCTTGGAGTGCGCAATGCAAATCTCATATACGCCAATGTCCATTGGCTCGTTTAGTTTACACTTGAAGGTGATTGGGCTCTCAGGTAAGATCCCGATTCATCAGTTCAGTTCTGACGTAATGTTGAACGTGACTGACCAAAAGGGAACTCAGGGTTTAAATACAGAGGGGTAAACGAATGGAAACTAAATGGTGAACTAAATTAGTGGCTAACATGGCACAAACTAGGAAACTAGGTCAACATACAAATGGCAGGGAACAGGAACAACACAGAACCAAAACAAAATGAAATGAGCATAACTGTTACACTTATAGCCTGGGTGAGGTCCAAACTGCAAAAAATGTCTAGAAATTTGATAAAGCAGATATTCAACAGGGAAAAATGCCTGCAATTATTTATGGCATATTTATTTACTTACATAATTTTATTAGAATTAACAGAACATTTTCAAGCTGTTAAAACCAAAACTAACTAAATGGGTCAAACCACTCTTCAACCACAAACATCATGCTGGCAAAATATTAAAAAAAAAGTTACTTTTTGTCACGAGAGAAGCATTTCATGTACTCATCAGTGCCACTGCCGAACAGACGATTCAGATCACACTGGTATGTATGGCATATCTCAAAATATAGGATCATTTAAAATAATTTCAATTTTTTAAATCATATTTTAATTTTGTATTTTATATATGAATGTGCAGTTTTATAAAGTCTTATGATGTTTTTACCATTCATTTATTTACAATAAATAAATAATGAAAGAGAAGAAAATTTAACACTGAATAATACTGATATCATATTTATTGATTTATTTATTCTCTCTGCCCAGATACAATCAAATATGGAATTGTCAGGTGAGTTTGTTCAAGTGAGTTTGTATCTATGCCCATTTTGTTTGTTTGACTGTGGATTCAGACTATGGTTGAGGCAAGATACAAAAAAAGTATACTGTAGCATACATTTAAAAAAAGTACTTATTAAAGAAATAAAATACTTTAAAAGAATAAGTGCAAAAATGTAATGTTTTCAGACATTTAATTGAATGTTATTTACATTTAAATGAAAAAGTATTATAGTTTGAATCTATATTAAATGTAGTAGTTGAACTTAAGTGCTTTTTTTAACCTCTTACTGGTAAATAGGATTTAAATACACCTTAATGTGTAATTTCATAATTACTTCTATTGTCTTTTAAATATACTTAAAGTGTACTGTGAAATGTACTGACATGGTAAACTAAAATATAATGTCATTTCAATTAAACTTCTATTATTTGATAAGTATATTTGTAATTACACATTGTAAGTTGCAATTTAGTACATATAAAATATATTAACTTTAAATACATTTTAAATAGTCATCTGCTTAACAAAGCTGTTTGATACTGTAATGATGGGTCAACAGAATGGGGATCCATTTGCGGCTTTTATTAAGAACAGTACACACACAGGTAAGGGCAGAGGCAGAGACGTAAACGGGGACAGGCAATGGTCGAGGCAGGCGGAAGACAGACGGTATCAGGAAGCAGGCAGAGATCAGGGCAGGCGGCAAACAAACACAGTCCAGTAAACAGGCAAGGATCAGGGCAGGCAGCAGAGAATCACAAGAGGTAAACAGTCCAAACGGCAACAGTATAACAATCCACAGAAAACGCTTAGAAATGATCACCAGGGCAAATCAAGACTTTGCAGTGTGTGTGTGTGTGTGTGTGTGTGCGTGCTGCTTAAATAGTGTGAGTGTGATGTGGTGCAGGTGTGAGTGCAATCAGTCCCAGGAATGAGGGCCTATGGGAAATGTAGTCTGAATGATGGTTATTCAATATTCCGGTGGTGCGGGGGAGGAAGTGCGGGAGCCTCACTTGTGACAGATACATGGTTATGTTTATACAGCACTAGAGGACACCGCAATGATACCTTCCCCAGACCCGTACCACTGTCCCTCTCATCTGGAGACCTTAACCTGGGTCAGATAAGTTTGGAGATGCTTATTAATTACTATTAATCTTTATCATTTATCAATGGTGTTACTCTGACAAATGCATTTATTTTACAGTGATTTCCACTGCATGTCATTCTCATGTTTATTTTAGATTGATCAATTGTTTGTCCATAAAGATCAAAATCTGGTTGAAGGTTGTGCAGAAGGTTTGTTCATCAGCATTTCATGAACGAAATACATAAAAATCAAATTAGCAACACTCTTATCTCCTACCTTTTCATTTCTTAAAGATTGCTGTGGAATAAAGTCTAACAACCGATATATTGTGAAGAATGACTTTGGGGAGAACATTTTTACTATTATTGAGGACAACGATTGTTGTAACAGGACTTGCTGTGCTGCAGCACGTTCCTTCATAATGAGTGTTTTTAATGATTCAAATCAAGAGATCATCAGACTGGTGCAACCGTTTGTTTGCAACTGCTGGGGCCATAAGGTATGATTGTTATCTTTATCTTGTTTAGCTCTTAATTATGTTGTTCTGCATATTATATGGTGTATGTATTTTTTAGCTGGAGGTTCAGTCTCCACCGGGCATTACCATTGGATATGTTCGACAAAACTTTCATATTTGCCTGCCTAAATTCACCGTTGAGAATGAACGAGGTGAACCGGCATTTAAGATCGCGGGACCGTGTGTACCTTGTACCTGCTGCACCGATGAAAACTTTGAGGTGACGCACATACACCCAGATACAAGATTCAACTTTCTATTGACTTTTTAAGAGCACAACCCCCCCCCCCCCCCATTTGAAATATGACAACTGAATTTTTATATTATATTATTTTATCTTAAAGTGTTAGTTCACCCAAAAATTAAAATTCTGTCATTAATTACTCACTTTCATGTTGTTTCACACCTGTAAGACCTTCGTTCATCTTCAGAACACAAATTAAGATATTTTTGATAAAATTTGATGGCTCAGTGAGGCCTGCATTGACAGCAAGATAATTAACACTTTCAGATGCCCAGAAAGCTACTAAAGACATATTTAAAACAGTTCATGTGACTACAGTGGTTCAACCTTAATGTTATAAAGCGACGAGAATACTTTTTGTGTGCTAAAAAAAAAAACGGTAACACTTTAGTATAGGGAACACATATAAACTATTAACTACGACTTTTCCCTCAATAAACTCCTAATTTACTGCTTATTAATAGTTAGTAAGGTACTTGTTAAGTTTAGTTATTGGGTAGGATTAAGAATGTAGAATAAGGTCATGCAGAATAAGGCATTAATATGTGCTTAATAAGTACTAATGAATAGCCAATATTCTAGTAATATGCATGCTAATAAGCAACTAGTTAAAAGACCCTAAAATAAAGTGTTACCAAAAAAACAAAATAATGACTTTATTCAACAATATCTAGTGATGGGTGATTTCAAAACACTGCTTCATGAAGCTTCACAAATCTTTTGTTTCGAATCAGTGGTTCAGAGCGCATATCAAACTGCCAAAGTAGCATTGTTCAGACCATGTACACCCTTTCATGGAAACGGTATTCCCTGGTGGCTGTGGTTTCTTTCAGCAGGATAATGCTCCTGCCACAAATCAAAAATGGTTCAAGAATGGTTTGAGGAGCACAACAACGAGTTTGAGGTCTTGACTTGGCCTCCAAATTCCCCAGATCTCAATCCAATCGAGCATCTGTGGGATGTCCTGAACAAACAAGTCCGATCCAAACAAGTCCAGATCTTAAAGGATCTGCTGCTAACATCTTGGTGCAGATACCACAGCACACCTTCAGGGGTCTAGAGGAGTCCATGCCTCGACGGGTCAGGGCTGTTTTGGCAGCAAAAGGGGGACCAACACAATATTAGGAAGGTGGTCATAATGTTATGCCTAATCAATGTATATTTAACAGTGTAATTTCTATACCTTTTACACACAGCTGCTGTCTCTGAATGAGGCAGTGACAGACAGCAAGATCTTCAAACCCTTCTCAAGCAGTGGCCCAAACGCAGGTGTGGATTTTGTGGTGAGGTTTCCGAGCGACCTGGAAGTTAAAATGAAAGCTACTCTACTGGGGGCCTGCATTCTCATTGTAAATATTGTTGACAATACTTAAAAATTCAGCATCTTACTATAAGACTTGTTTACAAATTATTATTATTAATAATTATAACTCTATTCATTTTCAGGACTGTTTGTATTATGAAAAGACACAAAGACCATTACTACTGAAGTATTACTGATGACCATTACAAGAGATGTATTCTGGTAGCCTATTTTTTCTTTCTTTCTTTTTTTTTTTTTTTTTTTTTTTACAAAAAAAATAAATAAAAAAACAAATTGACCACGGTGTATATCTTTATCTTTGTGTGCATGTAACACATTTTGTTTCCTGTTTGGATACAGTAGGCCTACTTCAGAAAGAAGACAGAAGAAAGACAAATGTCTGATGACTACTTGCTAAATTATCCTCCAATGAAGGCTGAAGAGAAAAGAATCATAGACCAGAATATGGCCTAAAATTGCTTTTTTAATATTGCATCTCTTGCAAAAAAAAAAAAAAAACTTTCACATGGCAAATGCTGTCAAAGTAGCTAACAATATACTATCTCTTTTCATGTCTTGTTATTTGACAAATGACACATTATCAGTTGTTTCAGTTTGTGGCTCCCTCTTATATAAGGGTGACACTGAGGTTGCACGTGTAATCTGAAAGTAGAGCAAACACAGACAGATGAAGTTCTTAGTAGGTGCTTGTGATGTGAAAAACCAACCACAACTGACTGGCACTTTGGGTTTCTCGTAATGGAACACTGAAAATGTTCTTTTACATTTTTAAATTTAAAATTTAAAAATTATTCTCTGCTGCCTTGATGGCTAAAATTAATTGCACAGACATGCAGCCTATATTTTCTCATTTTAAAATGCTCTGTTGATTTTTTTTTTTTTTTTTAGACCATTCACCAAAATAAAATTGTCTTTTGTCAATTTCTTTATGCAATAAACGTCTGTATTCTGTATTTCATATCAGACATTTTGTGCATGACAACCCGCGGCAACAGTGTTAAAGTAGCTCAATTCCGTGGGAAATCCGCGGACTTGGCAACACTGGTCCAAATCATCAGTATTCATAAAACAGTAGACGAGAAATCTACGGATGGCCTACTGCTTCCAGCCAGATTTGAAGAGCTCATCGATGGATACTTTTCTATCCCAGCCTTCCGGGATAGCTGCAGCTTGGAGTAAGGGGCGTGCCGATAGGTCTCTAAATTGGTCGCGAAAGCTGCCTGTTCCACATAAAGGTGGGCCGTAAACTTAAACTCTATTGGCCTACAGATTAAAAGAAAGTGAAAAATTCAACATAGACAATTGGTGTGTACCTTGTAGTCATACTCCTATCCGTCCAATTCCCTTCTTTAGCTGTAAAAATTGTGATAATGATGTTAAAAATTTAAATTTGAAAGTATCTTAAGAACTTAAACTTGAAATAACACTGTTAGAGTCGCACTAGCTGTCCATAAGCTTGAAATTATTTTTTTAGTTTCTGCCTATAATTGCACATTGATTGAAAAATGTGTTACAGAAGCAATAATTTCTTCAGTTTTATGATTTACAATTGTGTGGTTTTCTGTAGTTTCAGTAAAAGTGAATATAAACTAAAAATGTAACCATGTAACCAATGTTCCCTGAGAACAGGGAACGTGATGCTGCTTAAAACACGCTAGGGGAACGCCTCCACGTGAACCGGTGTCTAAAAACAAATATCCAATCTTGGCAATATCATATTGACTGGCGACAGTATATAAGGGGTGCCCAGATAACATGTCATCCACTTATCGTCTGAAGGGACTGTAAGCAGGCGGGCCCCGATGCGTGGCAAAGAGATGCAGCGTCTCGTTCCCTGTTCTCAGGGAACCATGGTTACATACGTAACCTGAGACGTTCCCTTTCGAAAGGGAACTCAACGCTGCGTAAAACACGCTAGGGGAACGATATACCTACGCTGCCATGCTGAGGGGAGTGCATGCCAACGCAATGGCAGTGACAACTGTCAGAATCCGGCAAATTCAAATGAAACGCCAGACCCACTTACCCTACGGGTCACATCTGGGCTGTCAGTGACAGCGCTCCCAGCAGTCCAAGATTTACAAGATTTAAGGCCTGCCAAGGCCGCACAAAGGCCTGGAACCAACAGATTAGAAAGGGCACAAAGCATTCAGCACATGCTCTCACCACACACATGGATTTTAAAAAGCGCACAAAGCACTCTGCGCATGCTCTTACCATACACATGGAATTAGAAAGGTCAAAAGCACTCCTTTTACCATGTATACGGATTTTAGAAAGGGCACAAAGCACTCGGTGCGTGCCCTCTTCTCCACAACATTTTACTTCATACAGAAGGGGTTCCTTTAAGGGAGCGTGGCTAGGGGCCCGACGGACCCACAGCCAGTCACTTCACAGGGGACACGGTCACCCTGAATACCGCCAGGGAGGCTGACCCAGTTACTAGCTGTACTAGTAAATTAATCTGCCTACCACCTGTCTGTTTCTACAGAAACAGAGTCTCCGATGCAGAAGTCACATGAAGAGACATCCAGAAAGAGGGTCTGCGAAAGGGTTGTAACCAACTCAGACCGGATCTTAGAGATGGGCATCCTGGAGAGCAGGACTCAGCAAAGCACTATCGACCCTTGCAATTGAGGGGAGTATATCTGCTCGATCCTAGGATCTACAAAGCACCTATGTTTCAAGGCGCTAAGGAGGCCGTGCACTCTGAAAAATGAGGACCCCCATGAGGGGAATGCTCACAACCTAGGGGCTGATCTAATCGGGAGGCCTCAAGGGAAGCCTTCGACCTATGACCAGCTTAGGGAGCTAAGTACTCAAATCTACTCTCAGAATGAGAGGAGTCCCAAGCTCGACCAGGCTATAGGCTAGGAAAACGAAGATGAACAATATTAGCCAAGTCTCAGGAAGTCCAGTTTTATTAAAAGGCCAGCCATCACACTGCCAGCAAGCAGAGTACTTCAGTAAAGCACCCTTTTTACAAACATGCGGCAACATATCCTGAGGAGGCCCACTTGGGCCTACTACTCTAGATGAACATGGCCATCAGCTCGTGACACCCACTAACAATAAGACCTTGCTGACCGATACCCAACCACAATGGATTCGCATCAGGGTGGCCTACAGCGGCCAGCTACCTGGTATCAAGTCTTAACTGACAGAGAAGATACCCGCATCATGGGAATTTCGGTTCCAGGGGACCCTAAGGTCACCCACCTCAAACACACTGGCTGAAAAAGGTTGACTGCCAGTTACCCACGTTGTTGGGGGCTCGCCATAGAGAGGCCTGCTAAGGCCTACTATCTGAAAGCAAACGTACGTGCTTCTACCAGAGAACCCATACTGCTGGGAACTACCCTTCAAGGTGGCCCGCTAGGGCCAGCTACCTGGCAGCCAGTTCAACATGGCTAAATGAAGCAACATTGATGTGGAGCACATCTCCAGGGAGGCCTGTCTAAGGCCAACGACCTGATAGCAAGACGTTGCTCTAAATACCCATAGGGGACTCGCCTGCTGAGGCCACAACCAACGGCAAGTCTTGCTGCTAGCACACTACTGGGGACTCACTCGCAAGAGGCCTGTTAAGGCTTGCTTGTCTAACAGCAAGTCTAGCTAGCTGCTAAACACTCCCCAAGAGACTGGGGCTATCTAACAGGAAGAACTACCAGGGCCTGACTACCTGCCAAACGCCTCTGCTAGCTGTCGCAAGACCCAAAGTGCTGGTGACAACTCACAAGGAGGCCTACTAAGGCCAACTATTCGGAGCATGTCTTATTGCTACCACATCCACACTGATGAGGGCTCACCACAGAGAGGCCTGCTAAGGCCTACTATCTGATAAAATACCCCAAAGCTACCAGAAACCCGTTTCATGGGGGCTGTACACATGGAGGCTTGCTAAGGCCACTAGCTGACAGCACATATGCTGGCTGCTAGGAGCCCAACATGGTGGGGACTCACACTGAAGGGAGGTCTGTAAAGCCTACTGCCCTATAGCAAGTCTAGTAGTAAAGATAGTGAATAAACAGCGCCTAAGCCTGGGACCTATCACATTGCTCACAAGCAGTGCACTCAGTAAAAACCACCTTTACCCTCTAAGCGAAGGGAGTACAACATACGCCAGATGCCTTGCAGGAGGCCCATTTGGGCCAACTACTCCAGACGAACACAGGCGTCAACTCATGGCAATGCTCAGGCTACAAGGGAGTGTACTAAATGACCAGCCTGAAATGAAGGTCAAATACTGCTCAATCTGAGCCACAACGGTGAAGGGCAGACAAAAACCTGAGCTATAAGTGAAGGACTCATATAAAACCTTGTATTTAACAAGGGAGTACGGTTCGCACGACCCTGAGAATGCTACAGGGTGAAGGCATACCATAGTGACTCCAAACATGACAGAAACAGTATCTGCGCTCAGCCCTAGGGGAATGGGGGCCTGTTTTCTAGAAACGGCCACACAAGATCAACCCAACGCATGAACGTCAGTTCAGCAGGCTTAGAAGAGTCAAGCTAGGGCCTAACAGTAACTAGATTCTGAAAAGCAGGGCCAAAACAAAGAGCAATTATTTCTATTTGCAAAGAAAAAGGCCTAAACCGCCTATTCTGCCTCTACACCAGCCTGCATTAAAGAACCCCACTGCAGGAGGGGGCGGGCCTTGAGAGGAGGCTGGCGCTAGGGATGCACCAAAGGCAGAAATGCATAGCAGACTGCCCAAAAATTCCTAGCACTAGGCCTAGGCCAGCTACCAAGATGGCCCTAATGAGGGCCAGCCCAAAGCATAGATCTACCTGGCGCTCTATAGAGCAGCAGCCTCACAGAATAACTCTCACCAAGGAGAGGAGGCACAATCACTAGCTGAAACCGCTGAGGTGGCAGTTCAAAACTCCATTAAAACCTTAGCTATCCTAGATAATGTAGGAGTGATGGTAATGTCAGGTGGCCCCGAGGGCCGACGCTGGACATTTAATCTATCTGAAATCAAGCGCTTATCTCTGTATACTAAAAAACCGTTTGTAAAAAAGGAGACAAACTACTCTAATCTGAGGTGGCTACCAAGGCGGCCAGCAAAGGGCCAGCCTGCAACAGAGCAGCGGCTTCAGATCTACCCCAAAAATAATTAATTTGGAGGAAGCCAGCTTACTCCCCAAAGAGAACATAAAGAGTAGCGGTCTCGCCAGAGAGCCCATATTATTTTTATTTATTTGCAACCAGCAAGACCAGCAAAGACTCTTAAAACATATATGCATCTATGTATATATATATACAGGTGCTGGTCATATAATTAGAATATCATCAAAAAGTTGATTTATTTCACTAATTCCATTCAAAAAGTGAAACTTGTATATTATATTCATTCATTACACACAGACTGATATATTTCATATGTTTATTTCTTTTAATTTTGATGATTATAACTGACAACTAAGGAAAATCCCAAATTCAGTATCTCAGAAAATTAGAATATTACTTAAGACCAATACAAAGAATTCCTTTTAGAAATCTTGGCCAACTGAAAAGTATGAACATGAAAAGTATGAGCATGTACAGCACTCAATACTTAGTCGGGGCTCCTTTTGCCTGAATTACTGCAGCAATGCGGCGTGGCATGGAGTCGATCAGTCTGTGGCACTGCTCAGGTGTTATAATGAGCCCAGGTTGCTCTGATAGTGGCCTTCAGCTCTTCTGCATTGTTGGGTCTGGCATATCTCATCTTCCTCTTCACAATACCCCATAGATTTTCTATGGGGTTAAGGTCAGGCGAGTTTGCTGGCCAATTAAGAACAGGGATACCATGGTCCTTAAACCAGGTACTGGTAGCTTTGGCACTGTGTGCAGGTGCCAAGTCCTGTTGGAAAATGAAATCTGCATCTCCATAAAGTTGGTCAGCAGCAGGAAGCATGAAGTGCTCTAAAACTTCCTGGTATACGGCTGCGTTGACCTTGGACCTCAGAAAACACAGTGGACCAACACCAGCAGATGGCATGGCACCCCAAACCATCACTGACTGTGGAAACTTTACACTGGACCTCAAGCAACGTGGATTGTGTGCCTCTCCTCTCTTCCTCCAGACTCTGGGACCCTGATTTCCAAAGGAAATGCAAAATTTACTTTCATCAGGAACATAACTTTGGACCACTCAGCAGCAGTCCAGTCCTTTTTGTCTTTAGCCCAGGCAAGATGCTTCTGACGCTGTCTGTTGTTCAAGAGTGGCTTGACACAAGGAATGCAACAGCTGAAACCCATGTCTTGCATACGTCTGTGCGTAGTGGTTCTTGAAGCACTGACTCCAGCTGCAGTCCACTCTTTGTGAATCTCCCCCACATTTTTGAATGGGTTTTGTTTCACAATCCTCTCCAGGGTGCGGTTATCCCTATTGCTTGTGCACTTTTTTCTACCACATCTTTTCCTTCCCTTCGCCTCTCTATTAATGTGCTTGGACACAGAGCTCTGTGAACAGCCAGCCTCTTTTGCAATGACCTTTTGTGTCTTGCCCTCCTTGTGCAAGGTGTCAATGGTCGTCTTTTGGACAACTGTCAAGTCAGCAGTCTTCCCCATGATTGTATAGCCTACAGAACTAGACTGAGAGACCATTTAAAGGCCTTTGCAGGTGTTTTGAGTTAATTAGCTGATTAGAGTGTGGCACCAGGTGTCTTCAATATTGAACCTTTTCACAATATTCTAATTTTCTGAGATACTGAATTTGGGATTTTCCTTAGTGGTCAGTTATAATCATCAAAATTAAAAGAAATAAACATTTGAAATATATCAGTCTGTGTGTAATGAATGAATATAATATACAAGTTTCACTTTTTGAATGGAATTAGTGAAATAAATCAACTTTTTGATGATATTCTAATTATATGACCAGCACCTGTATATATCTCTTTTTAGAAAATTGTTCTAGCCAACCTGCATGGACTTCAGGGCCCTAAACTATTATATTTTAATAAAGATAAAATAAAACTTCCTTCCTAATTTAGATGAATGCCCAAGCACATCCTACACAGGGAACAGTGGTCTAAAGAAATACATTAGTATTTCAAATAGATACAAGACCTGGTAACCGTTCCACCTGCAGCCACAGGGTGGCGACCTCCACCATAGAAACATGGTGTCCTCCACCCTTGCTTGAAAGGATCTTCAACAGCCACAGGCCTGATGTAAGAAGTGCCTGGGGTTAAAGGGATAGTTCACCCAAAAATGAAAAATTTGATGTTTATCTGCTTACCCCCAGCACATCCAAGATATAGGTGACTTTGTTTCTTCAGTAGAACACAAATGATGATTTTTAACTCCAACTGTTGCGGTCTGTCAGCCTTATAATGCGTGTCAATAGGAACTTCGTCTATAAGAGTAAATAAAACTTGCATAGACAAATCCAAATTAAACCCTGCGGCTCGTGACGACACATTGATGTCCTAAGACACAAAATGATCATTTTGTGCGAGAAACCGAACAGTATTTATATAATTTTTACCTCTAAAACACCACTATGTCCAACTACGTTCAGCATTCGGTTAGTGAGGTCTGAACGCGCTCTGACAATGGAAGTGATGTCTCGCACTCATTGAAGTATAAGCGCGAGACATCACTTCCGTTGTTTTTTCAGAAACTGCATCTGAAGTGGCACACTGTACAGGTAGGGTGAATTCAGGTTGATTGGGACACTTTTTCCAATTCATCCCAATGGCAAAAAACGTCTCGGTTACGACTGTAACCTTAGTTCCCTGAAGAGGGAACGAGACGTTGCGTCGAGAATGACGCTGTGGGAACGCTCTGCATGATTGCGTAGTGAAGCACCTGTGAAATCAGTCCAATGGCATGATGGAAGGTGGATGACGTCATGACCAGGAAGCTATAAAGTGCACCCAGACAAACAATGTCAGCTTCTGATAGGCCGAAGCAAGTAGATCACAGGCACGCCGAAAGTATGGCAGGGCGACACAGGGAACTCGCGTTGCATCGAGAATGACGCTGTGGGAACATTTATACCCACGCAGCTATAATGACCAGTGCCTGTCTTGTGTGAAATCAGGCGAGCACAGCTAAGACAAAGCAACTGGGATCCAGGGGTGAAGCCCAAATCTAGGTTGTAAAACTTGACTCGAATGTGTGTGGAAAGGACCAGCCCGCCGCATCACAGACCTCCTGTAAGGATACCCCTATTAAAAGGCTTTCAAAGCTGCCATACTCCTGATCTAACGCACCACAAAGGAAACACCAATGGGTTTCTCCCCAAAGACACCGCCCAAAGGTGCGGGGTAAGCAGCTAGGCCATCACGTAAACCCTTAAAGTGGAGGGGGACAACCCTGCAGAGAATCGATTCTGCAGAAATTCCAGCACTGTACCAGCTGGGTAGTAACTGGATCCCGCTGAGCTCTAAAGTTAGCGTGGTCTTACAACCTCAGTTGAGAGACCTGAGTCTATGAGTTGGGCCTCCTCAGAGGCCAAACCAACACTTCCATAACTCTGCTCTCCAGAACTCCCGGGAATAGAACGATCAGGGAAACCATGTACAGACACAGCCTCAGCCACGTCTGCACCTCCATATGAGCTCCACCACCTCGGGGTGGAGTCTTCATTCCCCGGGCCTCAGCCCCTGTCTCGAAAGGATGTCTACTCCCTAAATCTGTCATCATCACCAGGCAGGTGCCAGGAGAAAAAATCCGTCCACAGACTCTGAGCGACCAACCATGTTCGCTTCCCAGCCCGTGAGGGAAGCAACTGTCGTAAGCGTTACGCGACGACAAGGAGCTCCCAGCACAGGACCCTGGGACAAGAACCAAGACCTCTTCCACATAACCAAAGTACGAAGCACCTGCGCGTAAACTTGATCATGCGGAATAGGTTGCCCCTCAAAGAAACCCCTTGGTCTTGAGCCACTACTGCAAAGGTCTTATGTACAGCAGGCCAAAAGGTATCCCGTTAGAAGCAGCTGCCATCAGACCAAACAGTCTCGCAACTGTTTGACAGTGAGTGACTGGCCTAGTTATCTTGCACATGGCTGCGTGGATCGAACTGATATGAGCAGGAGAAAGACGTGCTTGCATCGTCATCTAATCCCACACCACGCCTAACAAGTGGTCCTCTGACATGGAGAAAGCACACTTCTCGTTGCGCTCAGCCTTAACCCCCCATACTTTCATGTGGGCAAGGATGACATCTCGATGCCGATCCGCCATCTGATCACACATTGAGCCAGAAACATGGATTGACAAGACTAGGCTGAAAGGAAGAACCTAGTACTGGTATGCTTTGTCCCCAAAAGCAACCCGAGGAACTTCCTGAGTTGAGGAAGGATGGAATATGGGATTATGCTGTCCAAAAGATGCGTGTGACAAACCAGTCCTTGGATCTGATTATGTCCCGATTCGCCTCAGCGCACAGATCAAAACTGGACTCAACCCCCCCATCCTTTTTTGGAACGATAAAATACTGGCTGTAAAACCCAGACTCTGTCATGAGAAGGAACACATTTTAATGATCCTCTTCCCCAGCAAAGTTTTATCTCCTGTTCCATAACCAGAGCCTGCTCAGGGCCTACCACTGAGGACAGGAACCCCCAAGTGCAGGACCCATTGAGATATATTGGCAGTCTTCCATGCTGTCAAAATTTACTAAGGGAACCAGTCTCTCGAGACTGGCCTCCGGAGTTTCTGAGTAGCCATTTCGGTGCCCTGAAGTGGATGACTGGCAGGGAACAACCGAAACTAGAACTCGCTGGAGACCACTGCGCCCCAAAGCACACGAGCTGGTAGAGTTGGCAGAACGGCCCCCTGATGGCCCCGAATGGAAATGGGCACTGTATAGTGAGGTGTTAACCACTTTCCCCCCGAGGCCAAGAGAACCAGCCTCTCGAGACTGGTCTCTGGTATTACTCAAGCAACCAATTTGGTGCCCTGAAGCGGCGAACTGGCAGGGAACAGCCAAATTGATTGCTGTGAGACCCTCTGCAGAGGGGGCGAGCATCCTACTGCCTCTGTTTCTGGGCGGACACTGAGATATAGGCTCACTGGAGACCACTGCGTCCCGAAGCACATGAGGTGGCAGGATTGGCAGAATGGCCCCCCAGCGGGCACCGAAAGGAAATGAGCATCGTGTCATGAGGTGTCGACCACTTCCCCCCGGAGGGGACTGCCCTCACGCAGCCTTTTTGGAGATAATGACGGTCCTCAGATCCATCTTACCCTGAAAAGACTTCGTACTAAGAGAACTAGCCTCTCGAGACTGGGCTCTGACATAACTTGAGTAGCCAGTTCTGTGCCCTGAAACGTGAGACCGGCAGGGAACAACCGAACTAGAACTTGCTGGGGACCTCTGTGCCCCAAAGCACCAAGGTGGCGGGGTTGGCAGAAGGCACTGAAGGGAGATGGGCACCGTAAAATGAGGTGTAATCCATTTCCTCCAGAGGGGATGCCCTCAGAGGTCTGACACCACTGATGTCAGAACCTCTTCACCGAAGCCTTCTTCGCGATAACGATGATCCTCAGATTAATTTTACCCAGAGGAGACTTCAGCTAATAGCGCCAAAGGCAGATGGGCACCGTATGATGAGGTGTTATCCATTTCCCCCGGGAATTCACCATTCAATTCCTCAGAATTAAATGCAGCCAAATCAACCAGACAAGTAAACACGGTCTGGACTAAAGGCAGAATACAGTGAATAAAACAGAATGGTCTGGATGAAAGGCTGAATATAGTGTATTAATACAGATGTCTAACTTCTGAAGTATTTACCATTTAATTTCTAAAAAATTATATACCTGTCTGTGTAATAACTGTAACATTTTCTGGCTAGTTTACTTTAGTTTTTCATAATACACATGCTTTCACCCAAACTGAATAATTAAACACAAGTTAAATCTTCTATAAATATTTTAATTCTTAATTTTTTCTTACATACTCCAATTCTTGTTAAAACACACTAGACATGCTTATTCTGTGCATTTTGAGCACTTTTTGTGTGAAATCATATTTATTTTTTTAATTTGTCCATCAAAAATATACTTACTTTAATTGAGCATGGCTCCTGCTTGACGCAAACAAGCTGCTCCGTCTTCCGGTGTGAATGCACTCATTGGTTAACATGCATGCCGAAAATATGTGCTGCTCACGTTTTTGTCTTATATTAATATAATATGATATAGTTTAGCAATATCACACGAGCAAGAGTGCTGTGTTTTCCTGAATATCTGCATGATTGCAAATGTGATATTGATTACATACAACAGTTCAATAATCAAGAAGTTAACTTTGTGTTAGCCTACATTTTAGACACAATATTGTCAATATATTCTTTGCTCATGAATCCATGTTCTTTAGCGCATCAAGTGAGCCAATGATGAATGAGCATTTGAATGAATCGTTGAATAAATGAATGATAACTCGCTCATTTTAACATTAGTACCCATTTAAAACTCAATCTCATATGATTGTTTTAGCAATTCAAACTGCATTCATGCTGCCCCTCTGAGCTGCATTAAACAGTCTGTGTAAACCTGTACAGTAAGTGCCACTTCAGATGCAGTTTCTGAAAAAAAAAGTTAGATTAAAAAAATTATAATTACAATAATAATGTATTATTTTGTTTGCTTTATATCTTGCAGCTTTAGTCATAATTTTACTGTTGTTGACAGACATGTTACAGCAAGACAAAAACAGTTTATAGTTGTATAGATTATTTGTATTGTCCTTTTGAATGAGTGAATGAATGAACAAACAAATGAATTAGTTGTGGGTTACATGAACACAAGCCCTTGACAAGCAAATCAATGTTTCATTGGATAAAATTGTGCATGTTTACAAACAGTTCTTACTCATAAACAGCAAGCTACGTATTTATAATTCTCTGCTGAATGTTTTATGATCAACCATTTGTCCTTATCAGGCAAAACATTGAGGTTGTTAGTTTATATTCACTTTTACTGAAACTACAGAAAACCACACAATTTTAAATCATAAAACTGAAGAAATTATTGATTCTATAACACATTTTTCAATCAATGTGCAATTATAGGCAGAAACAAAAAAATTAATTTCAAGCTTTTGGACAGCTAGTGCGACTCTAACAGTGTTATTTCAAGTTTAAGTTCCCATGATACTTTCAAATTTAAATTTTTTAACATCATTATCGCAATTTTTACAGCTAAAGAAGGGAATTGGACTGATAACTGATAACATAACTGATAACTGATGACATTTAGCCCTTGGAATGCGAATTTTACCAGGGGAACCCTGCCAAAAACGTGGCTTTTACCCCCCTCGGTACGCGATTTTTACCGGAGGACCCCCCAATGTAATTGGGCTGTTTTGAGTAGCAATTGGGCGGGTTTTTGTTGTGAAAACCTGGCAACCCTGATTTGGACATATTACTCTTTTCACATACTGTTTTCTCCTACTATATAGTAGACACGTAGGCATATTTGGACGCAACATTAGTATACGCACGTTCGAATCTTGTGAGAAATAGTACAACACCCAGTTTTGCTGCCTTCACGTGCTATCGGAATTATAGCTAAATAAAATTTGATTGTTGCTGGATTACCTTGACTTTGACTAAAGATGGATGAGCAAAATTCATCATGTACATTACAGTATTTTATAATTAGGGCCCGAGCACCGATGGTGTGAGGACCCTAATGTGACCCTATAGACACATGTAACAGCCCTTTCATCGCTGCTTGCAGCTTTGTGTTTATCTTTCATTTTAGGTAAAATAAGCAGTGGATTATTTCAGACAACAAACAGGTTTATTAACATGTCTGTGGGTTTATGGGACACTGGAAATGTCATGCACAAAATGTCTGATATGAAATGCAGAATTTCCAGATGTTTACTGTATAAAGAAATTGACAAAAGAAAATCTATATTTCAGTGAATAGTCTAAAAAAAAAAAATCGACAGAGCATTTAAAAATGGGAAAATACAGGCAGTATGTCTGTGCAATTAATTTAAGCCATCAAGGCAGCAAATAATAATTTTTAAATTTTAAATAGGAACATTTTCTGTGTATTTTCCATGATGAGAAAGCCAAAGTGTCAGTCAATTGTGGTTGTTTTTCACATCACCAGCACCTACTAAGAACTTCAGCGGTTTGTGTTTGCTTTCCTATCAGATAACACATGCAATCTCAGTGTCACCCTTATATTAGAGAGAACCACAAACTGAAACAGCTGATAATGTGTCATTTGTAAAATAACAAGAGATAAAAAGAGATAGTATATTGTTAGCTACTTTGACAGCATTTGCCATGTTAGGTTTTTTTCACTCATTGGTTAACATGCACGCCGAAAATATGCGAAAATATTTTTGTCTTATATATAATATGATATAGTTTAGCAATATTACACAAGCAAGAGTGCTATGTTTTCCTGAATATCTGCATGATTGCAAATGTGATATTGATTACAAACAACAGTTCAATAATCCAGAAGTTAATTTTGTTACATTTTAGACACAATATTGTCAATATAGTCTTTGCTCATGAATCCGTGTTCTTTAGTGAGCCAATGATCAAAAAGCGTTTGAATGAATTGTTGAATAAATGAATGATAATTTGCTCATTAGAACAGCGATTTGTTTTAGTTTCCTATTAATTACATTTAAAAAAAAAATTGCTGCCCCTCTGAGCTGCATTAAACAGTCTGTGTAAATATAAGGTGAATTCAGGGTGATTGGGTCACTTTTTTTGCCATTGGGATAAATTGGAAAAGTGTCTCAATCAACCTGAATTTACCCTACCTGTACAGTAAGTGCCACTTCAGATGCAGTTTCTGAAAGTTAGATTAAAAAAATGATAATTACAATAATAATGTATTATTTTGTTTACTTTATATCTTGCAGCTTTAGTCATTATTTTACAGTTGTTGACAAACATGTTACAGCAAGACAAAAACAGTTTATAGTTGTATAGATTATTTGTATTGTCCTTTTGAATGAGTGAATGAACGAACAAACAAATGAATTAGTTGTGGGTTACATGAACACAAGCCCTTGACAAACAAATCAATGTTTCATTGGATAAAATTGTGCATGTTTACAAACAGTTCTTACTCATAAACAGCAAGCTACATATTTATAATTCTCTGCTGAATGTTTTATGATCAACCATTTGTCCTTATCAGGCAAAACATTGAGGTTGTTAGTTTATATTCACTTTTACTGAAACTACAGAAAACCACACAACTGTAAATCATAAAACTGAAGAAATTATTGCTTCTGTAACACATTTTTCAATCAATGTGCAATTATAGGCAGAAACTAAATATGATAATGTGTATTTTGTCAAACAACAAGAGATAAAAAGAGATAGTATATTGTTAGCTACTTTGACAGCATTTGCCATGTGAAAGTTTTTTTTTTTTTTTTTTGCAAGAGATGCAATATTAAAAAGCAATTTTTGGCCATATTCTGGTCTATGATTCTTTTCTCTTCAGCCTTCATTGGAGGATAATTTGGCAAGTAGTCATCAGACATTTGTCTTTCTTCTGTCTTCTTTCTGAAGTAGGCCTACTGTATCCAAACAGGAAACAAGATGTGTTACATGCACACAAAGATAAAAATGTAAAACCGTGGTCAATTTGTTTATTTATTTATGTATTTAATTTTGTTTTTGTAAAAAAAAAAAAAAAAAAAAGCTACCAGAAAACATTTCATCACCGTAGTAATGGTCTTTGTGAATGGTATTCCATAATACAAACAGTCCTGAAAATGAATAGAGTTGTAATTAATATTAATAATTTGTCAACAAGTCTTATAGTAAGATGCTTAATTTTTTTTTTTTTAGTATTGTTAACAATATTTACAATGAGAATGCAGGCCCCCAGTAGAGTAGCTTTCATTTTAACTTCCAGGTTGCTCGGAAACCTCACCACAAAATCCACACCTGCTTTTGGGCAACAGCCACAGAAGGGTTTGAAGATCTTGCTGTCTGTCACTGCCTCATTCAGAGACACCAGCTGTGTGTAAAAGGTATAGAAATTACACCGTTAAATATACACCGATCAGGCATAACATTATGACCACCTTCCTAATATTGTGTTGGTCCCCTTTTTGCTGCCAAAACAGCCCTGACCCGTCGAGGCATGGACTCCTGAACTGGACCAAGGAGCAATGGAAGAAGGTGGTCTGGTCTGATGAATCACATGCCCACTGTTGGTGCTTTCGGCGGTGGACAGGGGTCAGCATGGGCACCCTGACTGGTCTGCGCCTATGCAGCTCCATACGCAACAAACTGAGATTGAGCACTGTGTATTCTGACACATTTCTATCAGAACCAGCATTAACTTCTTGGAGATGCTCTGACCCAGTCATCTAGCCATCACAATTTGGCCCTTGTCAAACTCGCTCAAATCCTTACGCTTGCCCATTTCTCCTGCTTCTAACACATCAACTTTGAGGACAAAATGTTCATTTGCTGCCTAATATATCCACCCACTAACAGGTGCCATGATGAAGAGATGATCAGTGTTATTCACTTCACCTGTCTGTACTCATAATGTTATATCTGATCAGTATATGTATTGTTAAATAGAATTAACACAAAATTTTTCATGTTCATATACAGTGATATAGCTGTTTGATATATATATTCATCCAAATTCATATGTATGTTTTTTACTTACCTGTGTGATTAATATTGTAATTTTACCATTTTTTGAGTTAAATTTTTGTTTTTTTGTCTAAATGTGGGAAATGATAGCACTTTGTGATCATAAGTGCAATTTTCAAAAGGTACACTTTTGTACCTTAAAGGTACATATTAGTACTTAAAGTGTGTATATTAGTAGCTAAAATGAACAAATGTGTACCTTTTGAAAAGGTACCGCCCATGTGACAGATTTTGTACCTTTTTTTCTGAGAGTGTAGGGTAGGCAATTGTTTTCTTTCCACTCACGTTACTGTAATTAGGTAGTTTTTTCGGGTAGTTGTACCAAAGACAAGAATACACAAGACGTGTCACTTGTATTGTTTTGAATCGGAGAACTTGCAATGCGCAATATGGCGGAATAAGTCCCGCCTTCTAAATAAGAGCCAATCACCAATTGGTAAAGTCATCGTGTCACTGCAGCGGCCGTTAGAAGCTCCGGTTCCTATAGCTATGTCTCATTTCGGAGGCTGTGTCCTCCGGAGGTCGCATTTGAAGGCTGCATATGTCATCAAGGATGCCTTCTTTAAGAAAAGTAACCGTAATAAAATTGACTGTTATTCCTCGCGTTGTGCAAAATACTGTAATTTCTTTCTTACTTTGCAATCTAACGGTTACTTTTCTTAAATGAGACCGCCTCGATGACGTATGTAGCCTTCAAATGCGACCTCCAGAGGACGCAGCCTTCGAAATGAAACGCAGCTTATAGAAACAGTCAGACGCGCGCCTCCAAAATGAGACACAAGAGGCACTTTAGGACTCCAGCTTGATCCAGCCTGAAAAATGCCATTTTTTTGTCATGATTCGAGCGTTTAGAAACAATTTATGAGACAGTTGTTTTCAGATTTCATTGGTGATTTCAAATATGAAATTTAATCGAAAGCTTGGCAAACAGCTTTGGAGAATTTGATGAAGTGATAGGAGCTGCACTTGAATGCCCGAGAGGTGTTTCAAAGATGACCGCCGAGTGAAATGACTTGTCTTAAAGGGATTTTTTTGAGTACATTTTTACATCTGTAATTTTACTTAAGTACAAATGAAGCGAAGTAATCTACTTCGCTACTTGTAAAATCACATTCCGTTACTGAGTACACCTACAATTTGAATTATTATTCTTGCTGTCAATGCAGGCCTCACTGAGACATCGGATTTCATCAAAAATATCTTAATTTGTGTTCTGAAGATGAACGAAGGTCTTACGGGTGTGGAACGACATGAGGGTGAGTAATAAATGACAGAATTGTCATTTTTGGGTGATACACTAATATAAAAATTCAGTGTTGTCATATTTCAAATGGTGGGGGTCAGTTTTTTTTCCATCACTGTCGGGATCAAATTTCCCCAGAAAAATTGCACCACCTGAAATCACCTACAGCCAATGTGGGTCAGACAACAAGATCAATGGCTTAGTATGCATATTAAATACCATTATAAATATAATCTATAAAATGCTAAAAATTTTATGTGGATGTGGTTGTCAATGTTATGTTTAAGGTTACAGGACAAAAAATATCTTTGGAAAAATTTAAAAACAATATAAGTCAAAAGAAAGTTGATACTTGTATCTGGGTGTATGTGTGTCACCTGAAAGCTTTGATTCATGCAGCAGGTAGAAGCTACACACGGTCCCGCGATCTTAAATGCCGGTTCACCTCGTTCATTCTCAACGGTGAGTTTAGGTAGGAAAATATTAAAGTTTTGTCGAACATATCCAATGGTAACGTCCGGTGGAGACTGAACCTCCAGCTAAAAAATACATACACCATATAATATGCAGAACAACATAATTAAGAGCTAAACAAGATAAAGATAACAATCATACCTTATGGCCCCAGCAGTTGCAAACAAACGGTTGCACCAGTCTGATGATCTCTTGATTTGAGTTATTAAAAACACTCATTTTGAAGGAACGTGCTGCAGCCCAGAAAGTCCTGTTACAACAATTGTTGTCCTCAATAATAGTAAAAATGTTCTCCCCAATGTCATTCTTCACAGTATATCGGTTGTTAAACTTTATTCCACAGCAATCTTTAAGAAATGAAATGGTAGGAGATAAGAGTGTTGCTAATTTGATTTTGATGTATTTCATTCATGAAATGCTGATGAACAAACCTTCTGCACAACCTTCAACCAGATTTTGTTCTTTATGGACAAAGAAATGATCAATCTAAAATAAACATGAGAATGACATGCAGTGGAAATCACTGTAAAATAAATGCATTTGTCAGAGTAACACCATTGATAAATGATAAAGATTAATAATAATTAATAAGCATCTCCAAACTTATCTGACCCGGGTCAAGGTCTCCAGATGAGAGGGACAGTGGTGCGGGTCTGGGGAAGGTATCATTGCGGTGTCCTCTAGTGCTGTATAAACATAACCATATATCAAACCGCTTTGTTAAGCAGATGACTATTTAAAATGTATTTAAAGTTAATAATGATTAAAAAAATTTAAATAATTTAAAATGATTGTATATTGTGAGATATGCCATACATACCAGTGTGATACGAATCGTCTGTTCGGCAGTGGCACTGATGAGTACATGAAATGTTTCTCTCATGACAAAAAGTAACTCATTTTTTTTTGTCAGCCAGATGTTTGTGGTTGAAGAGTGGTTGATACATTTAGTTACTTTTGGTTTTAACAGCTTGAAAATGTTCTGAGTAAACCCTGAATTCCTTTTCAGTCAGTCGCATTCGTCATTACGTCAGAACTGAACTGACGGGATCTTACCTGAGAGCCCAATCACCTTCAAGTGTAAACTAAACGAGCCAATGGACATTGGCGTATATGAGATTTGCAATGTACACTTCAAGAGCACTTTCAGAGCTGAGCATATCTTCTGATTCTGCTCTGCAATAATCGTTCGAGTGTTCTGGGAGAAGCTCTCTAGAGAGTGTTGGTGTGACGGCGCGTCTACAGTGTTTGCTACTACTGAAAGAGCTTCCAGCATGCTGCAGGCTTTCTATAGCGACCATTCTGTGTGCTTCAGCACTAAAAGAGCTTTTTTTCCTAAAAGAGTATTTCTCTAAAAGAGCAAACACAGGTGTGTCTTTGTAAAGACGTCATTCCACCCGAATGTTTCTGGATGCGGTCGTTTCTTATCCTCATTTGACGGCCACAGGCACGGTCTCACATGCCTGGGAATAAGCATGCTGAGACTGCGTTCGTAGGTGACTCATGTTATCGCATGAGAGCATGACTACGTTGGCAAGCTGGTCAGCTTCTCAGAGTGGCCTGTGCCGTGGAGATGCTGTTGTCATGGCAACCCTGTGCATCATTCAGCGCTCTAGATGCACTCCATATGTGAAATTTCCACATAATACCTCCCACGTGCAGGATGTGGTCTCCGTAGCGCTTTCCCAGTGTTATCCAATGTTTCAGTGTACAGAACAGCAGTGAGACACTTCTCTGTATAAGACCTATCCTTTCTTCCACCCCAACAGGTGTTTGGGGATTTGGTGGCTTATACAAGGCGCTGGAAGGGGGCAGCAATAGTGGCGCTTTGGTAGGGATCCCAATTCGTCAGTTCTGATGTAATGTCGAACATGACTGACTGAAAGGGAACATCTCAGTTATGTATGTAACCCTCGTTCTCTGAAGGAGTGAATGGAGATGTTACTTCTAGTCGCCCCAATTGCTGTGTAACCGCTGAATGGGCGGGACACACCGTCAACTTCAACTTAATGTGCAACTTCACGCCCTCTTGCTTTATACCTGCTTTGCGGGGTGGAGTACACAATGCAAATCTCACATACCAATGTTTATTGGCTCGTTTAGTTTACACTCAAAGCTGATTGGGCTCTCAGGGCGAGATCCCAATTCATCAGTTCAGTTCTGATGTAACATCTCCGTTCCCTCCTTCAGGGAACGAAGGAGGGTTACATACGTAACCGAGATGTTCTGCCTGTTCTTTGCTCCATGTTGTCTTTTATGTAGAGTGTGTTCATGCTTATTTGTGTTCCCCCAAGATCCTGCATTTTGGTTTTCTTATTACTCACTTTGAATCAGTACTTCCTTGTGTGTTTTGACTAGAACACACCAGAAACCTGACAATTCACTATTTTTTTCTAGGTGCTCATTTTTATAAGGAATACAGGCCACCAGGGCACAATACAGACTTTATTAAAGAATTTTCTGATTTTCTATTGGAGCTAGTACTGGCTGCGGATAAAGTCCTAATTGTTGGTCATTTTAATATCCATGTAGATTATAAAAATGATGCATTGGGATTGACATTTACAGACATTCTATACTCTATTGGAGTTAGACAATACATGTCAGGACCGACTCATTTTCATAATCATACTTTAGATCTAATAGTCACAGAATCAATGTTGATGTCGTTGAAATTCTGCAGCAGAGCGATGACATCTCAGATCATTATCTATTCTCATGTATACTACATTTAGCCAAGGCTGCAAAACCACCACCATGTTACAAATATGGTAGAACTATCACTTCTACCACTAGAAGATTGCTTTATAAATAATCTTCCTGATCAGTTTCAGTTCCTGATCAGATCTTCTTGGCATACCACATAGCTTAGAAGAACTTGATGTTACAACAGAAACTATTGACTCTCTCTTTTCCAGCACATTAGACACAGTTGCTCCTTTGCATTTAAAGAAGATTAAGGAAAATAGTCGGTTACACTTTATTTTACAGTGCCGTAGTTACATTGTAATTACCCAAATAAGTACTGAGTACTATTAATTAACTACATGTACTTACTATAGAGTTAAAGTTAGGGTTTGGTTTAGGGTTAGTTACTTGTAATTATGCATAATTTACTGTTATTACTATACTAAGTACATGTAGTAACGTGTAACTATGGCACTGTAAAATAAAGTGTTACCAAATAGTCCAACGCCGTGGTACAACGAGCACAGCAGCCAGAAAAATGGAGCTTAGCTGGAAGAAAACAAAACTAGAGGTTTTTACGCATTTTGTGGAAAGAAAGCATTATTGCATACAGAAAGGCATTAAAAACTGCTAGATCTACTTATTTTTGGACTCTCTTGGAAGAAAACAAACACAACCCTAGGTATTTATTTGATACAGTGGTCAAATTAATAAGAAAGAAAGCTCCAACTTCTGTCTTTAATTTGAAAGGCACATTTCTAGCATCTATAAAACCGCTTTCTTCCATCTTTAGTTAGTTAATGCATTCATGACCTCAACGCTACTCTACTGCGTGAATTGTATAAGGTTATTTTGTCATTTAACAATGGAGTCTGATCCTCCCTCCCCCTTCACTACGTAATTAAAACTGTGACAGTGAAGTGCATGAAGTGTCCAACATTGCACACTTAGTTTTTTCCGTTAATTTAGTGCATCATCCGGGTATTTAAAGTGTACTTTTTCTTTTTGGAATTTTCAGTGTGAACACACTACTTGCACTATTTATACTTAAAAACGTCATGGAATAGTGTATAAGTACGGGAATTGGGACGCACATAATAAATACTATTTTGTGGCTCTTTACTGTGTCGTGACAGATTGCTGTAGCGCCTCAGTTCAAGCGGCTCGTGAACCGATCATCTCTTCCTACTAGTTCATTTATAGCATCAAATAAACATGAATGAACATCATAAGGAATGTTGTTTCAATTGCAGAAAGATGTCAGTACACACCATTTTTCAAGTTCAAGTCCACCTACTCTAATCTGCTAACTCCCCTGATTGCTTTGTCGGACAAAATGGTGGATTCGGCGTTATGATTGGTTAGATTGCCTGTCAACCAAACTCCTGGTGAAGGGTCAATAGAGGATATGCATGTGACGTCACCGTCGACCATTATAACTGCGGTTACGCCCACTGAATGGCAAAAGACTGAGTGGCAGCATTGGTTTTCAGCGTGAATGCCGCAAAAAACACACAAAACACATCCAAAGTGGGAAAGAGCTTTGCAACTGACTGTACAAATAGCTTTGACACAAAATCTGAGGTATATTTTTAGAGACTGTTGAAAGCTACAGAAAAAATAAGCAAATAGGTCGCTGCAAATCACAGAAACAGATGGACTCCAGGCAAAGAAACATGTTTTGCAGTTATCATTTTGTGTCAAAATGTTGGATATTGGGGAAAATCATACCCTATATATTGTATTGTAATATATTGTGTTGACAACTCATCAATTAAATATTTACCATTTTCAATTCGTCAGTTTCTGATTCTTAGTCAGAGGGTGCAGAGTTTACTAATGCATTTGATTCAAATCGCCACATGCTTGTTCATACAAAAACACAGTTTTCTTAGTCACAATACTGCAACTTGCTAAGTCAGTGAAATCCGAAGGTCTTACATGATGTGCAACATGCTCCTTTCATTGAGCCTCCAGTTTGACCTATCCTGACGCAGATTTGCGGAAATATGGACTCCAATAATCTATCAAAAAAATGTATCATGCCAATTACATAGTTAGACAAGTAGAAGCCAATTCAGAAATAATAAATGCATAACATCAATTGCTCAAAGATGACTCTAAGAGTAAGAGATGCATATACACACAGTGATGTGTGAGTGTCTTCAGACATTCACCCATCTCTGCATGGGGGTTTCTGGCTACAGAAGATTTTTTAGACATTTTAGACACAATATTGTCAATATAGTCTTTGCTCATGAATCCGTGTTCTTTTGCGCATCAAGTGAGCCAATGATCAAAAAGCGTTTGAATGAATTGTTGAATAAATGAATGATAATTTGCTCATTAGAACAGCGATTTGTTTTAGTTTCCTATTAATTAATAAAAAAAAAAAAAAAAATTTAACATTAATACCCAGTTAAAACTCAATCTCATATGATTGTTTTTGCAGTTCAAACTGCATTCATGCTGCCCCTCTGAGCTGCATTAAACAGTCTGTGTAAATATAAGGTGAATTCAGGGTGACTTTTTTGCCATTGAGAGGAATTGGAAAAAGTGTTCCAATCAATCTGAATTCACCCTACCTGTACAGTAAGTGCCACTTCAGATGGAGTTTCTGAAAAAAAGTTAGATTAAAAAAATTATAATTACAATAATAATGTATTATTTTGTTTGCTTTATATCTTGCAGCTTTAGTCATTATTTTACAGTTGTTGACAGACATGTTACAGCAAGACAAAAACAGTTTATAGTTGTATAGATTATTTGTATTGTCCTTTTGAATGAGTGAATGAACGAACAAACAAATGAATTAGTTGTGGGTTACATGAACACAAGCCCTTGACAAACGAATCAATGTTTTATTGGATAAAATTGTGCATGTTTACAAACAGTTCTTACTCATAAACAGCAAGCTACGTATTTATAATTCTCTACTGAATGTTTTATGATCAACCATTTGTCCTTATCAGGCAAAACATTGAGGTTGTTAGTTTATATTCACTTTTACTGAAACTACAGAAAACCACACAACTGTAAATCATAAAACTGAAGAAATTATTGCTTCTGTAACACATTTTTCAATCAATGTGCAATTATAGGCAGAAACTAAATATGATAATGTGTATTTTGTATTTTGTCAAATAACAAGAGATAAAAAGAGATAGTATATTGTTAGCTACTTTGACAGCATTTGCCATGTGAATTTTTTTTTTTTTTTTTTTTTGCAAGAGATGCAATATTAAAAAAGCAATTTGTGGCCATATTCTGGTCTATGATTCTTTTCTCTTCAGCCTTCATTGGAGGATAATTTGGCAAGTAGTCATCAGACATTTGTCTTTCTTCTGTCTTCATTCTGGAGTAGGTATCTAAACAGGAAACAAAGATGTGTTACATGCACACAAAGATAAACATTTCCACCGTGGTTAATTTGTTTATTTATTTATTTACATTTTTTTGTAAAAAAAAAAAAAAAAAAAAAAGCTACCTGAATACATCTCCGCAGTAGAAATGGTATTTGTATCTTTTCATAATACAAACAGTCCTGAAAATGAATAGAGTTGTAAATAATAATACTAATTTGTAAACAAGTCTTATAGTAAGATGCTTAATTTTTTTTTTTAAAGTATTGTTAACAATGTTTACAATGAGAATGCAGGCCCCCAGTAGAGTAGCTTTCATTTTAACTTCCAGGTTCCTCGGAAACTTCACCACAAAATCCACACCTGCGTTTGGGCATCTGGTACAGAAGGGTTTGAAGATCTTGCCAAATGGTCTGTCTTTCACTGCCTCATTCAGAGTCACCAGCTGTGTGTAAACGGTATAGAAATTACACCGTTAAATATACACCGATCAGGCATAACATTATGACCACCTAATATTGTGTTGGTCCCCCTTTTGCTGCTAAAACAGCCCTGACCCGTCGAGGCATGGACTCCACTAGAGCCCTGAAGGTGTGCTGTGGTATCTGGCACCAAGATGTTAGCAGCAGATCCTTTAAGCCCTCTAAGTTGCGAGGTGGAGCCTCCATGGATCGGACT
This sequence comes from Ctenopharyngodon idella, assembly GCF_019924925.1. Taxonomy (NCBI): domain Eukaryota; kingdom Metazoa; phylum Chordata; class Actinopteri; order Cypriniformes; family Xenocyprididae; genus Ctenopharyngodon; species Ctenopharyngodon idella. The sequence continues at coordinate 41,775,426 of NC_067221.1, read as the reverse complement.
TGTTTGTTCAACATATTCCACAGATGCTCGATTGGATTGAGATCTGGTGAATTTGGAGGTCAAGTCAACACCTCAAACTCGTTGTTGTGCTCCTCAAAACATTCCTGAACTATTTTTGCTTTGTGGCCGGAGCATTATCCTGCTGAAAGAGGCCACAGCCACCAGGGAATACCGTTTCCATGAAAGGATGTACATGGTCTGCAACAATGCAGAGCTCCAACAGTGGACACGTGAGCATCAGAACTGGACCACGGAGCAATGGAAGAAGGTGGTCTGGTCTGATGAATCACATGCCCACTGTTGGTGCTTTCGGCGGTGGACAGGGGTCAGCACGGGCACCCTGACTGGTCTGCGGCTATGCAGCCCCATGTGCAACAAACTGAGATGCACTGTGTATTCTGACACATTTCTATCAGAACCAGCATTAACTTCTTGAACACCCCACAAGAGCTGCAGTTTTGGAGATGCTCTGACGCTTGTCCATTTTTCCTGCTTCTAAGGCTGCGTTTACACTTGGCATTAACATGCGACCTGTATCTGGATGTTATCCACATACGCATTGGAAAGACAAGTGTAAACGTGTTTGTGATCAACGTGTCCTGGTTCGGAGGTAGTCGAGGACGCATTGTGGTCGGATCTCAGTGTAATGTAAACGCGATCCTTTCAATCATGAAATGCGTCGAAATATTTTTTTTTTACCATACAAGATTAATGTTGGGAAACTTAAATTGGTAGATTAAGTTCTCTATTTGTGATCGATTGTGCTTTTGTGGAATAAATCACAAAAATTCCATGCTGTGTGCGCTGCATTGATAGAGGCTAAAGTGAAAGTTGTTTTACGCTATGAAGCCATTTGAAGCGTCTGCCTTTCAAACGCGCCTAATTTAAATATTGAGCGGGAAACAGAAATCCGATCAGTTATCCAGATACAGAGGCCACTTAATGTGAACAAATATAAACGCGCCGTGTCCTGATTAGCTAATGATCTGATCTGCTTGATCGGATCACGGTGATCGCATATTAATGCCAAGTGTAAACGCAGCTTAACACATCAACTTTGAGGACAAAATGTTCACTTGCTGCCTAATATATCCACCCTAACAGAGATAATCAGTGTTATTCACTTCACCTGTCAGTGCTTATAATGTTATGTCTTTTTGTTTTTTGTCTAAATGTGGGAAATGATAGCACTTTGTGATCATTGTACATTTTATTTATTTTATAAAAAAATAAATGCAATTTTCAAAAGGTACACTTTTGTACCTTAAAGGTACATATTAGTACTTAAAGTGTGTATATTAGTAGCTAAAATGAACAAATGTGTACCTTTTGAAAAGGTACCGCCCATGTGACAGATTTTGTACCTTTTTTTCTGAGAGTGTAGGGTAGGCAATTGTTTTCTTTCCACTCACGTTACTGTAATTAGGTTTTTTTCGGGTAGTTGTACCAAAGACAAGACAAGAATACACAAGGGATGATTTCGTGCTCTCAACAGCCAAAGAACACCAGCTAAGACGGTCACCATTGTTTGGTGACATTGATTCCTCTGACCGCATGTGATAAGTGTTTCTGGCCAAACCATAACGTGGAAAGTGTGTGTGTGTGCTTGTCTCATCCTGTTTTCTTGTTCCCTTCAGAATTGGGGTACAAGTACTAGCCGGTGTCCTTTGCGTGTGGTGTTGGTTCGGCTGTCGTCTGCAGTGTTCACAACAGGGGTTTTGGTGCTGTGTTGTGAGAGCACGAGTGGTTGCTGTGTTTATCCGATAGGCAAGACGAATTCCCCAGTTCTGAAGTGGTAAAATCATGTTTGTATGGATGTGCAAGAAGTTTTATGAGTTATTGTACTCTTTTTTAATTTTTATGCATTAAAGAGACTGGTCTTGTATTTTCTTGGATGTTTATTAAATAAAATTGTGTGAAACATTACATTGTCGTCTGATACCTGTCTCAGCCACTACGTATCTGTGTGCTTGTGGTACTTCGTGTACCTGTGGGTCCCCGGCCAATTTCTGGGGTGGCGTAGTCTAGTTGTTGCCATAATTGGCTTAATTGTGCTAAGCTTTTGATAGCAGAATGCCACAGTAGCTTTCAAGCATCTGGAAGAGTTAATTATCATGCTGTCAATGGAGGCCTCACTGAGCCAACAGTGTATTTTTTATCAAAAATATCTTAATTTGTGTTCTGAAGATGAAGACGAAGGTCAACGAAGACATGAGGGTCTAGTCAGAATTTTCATTTTTGGGTGAACTAACCCTTTAAGATACACTGAATGTAAAATTCAGTGTTGTCACATTTCAAATAGTGGGGGTCAGTTATTTTTCCTTCACTGTCAGGATCAAATTTCCCCAGAAAAATTGCACAACCTGAAATCACCTAAAGCCAATGTGGGTCAGGCAACAAGATCAATGGCTTAGTAAGCATACTAAATACCATTATAAATATATTCTATAAAATGCTAAAAGTTTTATGTGGTTGTGAATGTTATGTTTAAGGTTAGAGGACAGAAAATATCTTTGGTCAATTTAAAAACGATAAAAGTCAATAGAAAGTTGAATCTTGTATCTGGGTGTATGTGCATCACCTCAAAGTTTTCATCGGTGCAGCAGGTACAAAGTACACACTGTTTTGCGATCTTAAATGCCGGTTCACCTTGTTCATTCTCAACGGTGAGTTTAGGCAGGCAAATATGAAAGTTTTGTCGAACATATCCAATGGTAACGTCCGGTGGAGACTGAACCTCCAGCTAAAATAAACATACAACGATATAATATGCAGAACAACATATTTAAGAGCTAAACAAGATAAAGATAACAATCATACCTTATGGCCCCAGCAGTTGCAAACAAACGGTCTCACCAGTCTGATGATCTCTTGATTTGAATAATTAAAAACACTCATTTTGAAGGAACGTGCTGCAGCACAGAAAGTCCTGTTACAACAATTGTTGTCCTCAAGAATAGTAAAAATACTCTCCCCAATGTCATTCTTCACAGTATATCGGTTGTTAAACTTTATTCCACAGCAATCTTTAAGAAATGAAAAGGTAGGAGATAAGAGTGTTGCTAATTTGATTTTGATGTATTTCGTTCATGAAATGCTGATGAACAAACCTTCTGCACAACCTTCAGCACAACTTTGTTCTTTGTGGACAAACAATTTATCAATCTAAAATAAACATTACTTGACATTACATGAAATTTGTCAGAGTAACACCATTGATAAATGATAAAGATTAATAATAATTAATAAGCATCTCCAAACTTATCTGACCCGGGTCAAGGTCTCCAGATGAGAGGGACAGTGGTGCAGGTCTGGGGAAGGTATCATTGCGGTGTCCTCTAGTGCTGTATAAACATAACCATGTGTCAAACAGCTTTGTTAAGCAGATGACTATTTAAAATGTATTTAAAGTTAATATATTTTATATGTACTAAATTGCAACTTACAATGTGTAATTACAAATATACTTATCAAATAATAGAAGTTTAATTGAAATGACATCATATTTTAGTTTACCATGTCAGTACATTTCACAGTACACTTTAAGCATATTTAAAAAGACAATAGAAATAATTATGAAATTACACATTAAGGTGTATTTAAATCCTACTTACCAGTAAGAGGTTAAAAAAAGCACTTAAGTTCAACTACTACATTTAATATAGATTCAAACTATAATACTTTTTCATTTAAATGTTAATAACATTCAATTAAATGTCTGAAAACATTACATTTTTACATTTATTCTTTTAAAGTATTTTATTTCTGTAATAAGTACTTTTTTTTTAAAGTGTACTTTTTTTGTATCTTGCCTCAACCATAGTCTGAATCCACAGTCAAACAAACAAAATGGGCATAGATACAAACTCACTTGAACAAACTCACCTGACAATTCCATATTTGATTGTATCTGGGCAGAGAGAATAAATAAATGAGACATCAATATTATTTAGTGTTAAAGTTTCTTCTCTTTCATTATTTATTTATTGTAAATAAATGAATCTGAAAAACACCATAACTGCACATTCATATATAAAATACAAAATTAAAATATGATTTAAAAAAAATTGAAATTATTTTAAATGATCGTATATTGTGAGATATGCCATACATACCAGTGTAATACGAATCGTCTGTTCGGCAGTGGCACTGATTAGTACATGAAATGCTTCTCTCGTGACAAAAAAAGTAACTTTTTTTTAAATATTTTGCCAGCATGATGTTTGTGGTTGAAGAGTGGTTTGACCCATTTAGTTAGTTTTGGTTTTAACAGCTTGAAAATGTTCTGAGTAAACTCTGAATTCCCTTTCAGTCAGTCACGTTCATCATTACGTCAGAACTGAACTGATGAATCGGGATCTTACCTGAGAGCCCAATCACCTTCAAGTGTAAACTAAACGAGCCAATGGACATTGGCGCATATGAAATTTGCATTGCGCACTCCAAGAGAGTGTGTGCTGTCACAAATTATGCTTTTATTTCGGAGCTGAGCGTTTCTTCTGATTCTGCTCTGCAATCATCGTTTTAGTGTTCTGGGAGAAGCTCTCTAGAGAGTGTTGGTGTGACGGCGCGTCTACGGTGTTTGCTACTACTGAAAGAGCTTCCAGCATGCTGCAGGCTTTCTATAGCGACCATTCTGTGTGCTTCAGCACTAAAAGAGCTTTTTTTCCTAAAAGAGTATATTTCTCTAAAAGAGCAAACACGGGTGTGTCTTTGTAAAGACGTCATTCCACCCGAATGTTTCTGGATGCGGTCGTTTCTTATCCTCATTTGCCTCACATGCCTGGGCATAAGCATGCTGAGACTGCGTTCGTAGGTGACTCATGTTATCGCACGAGAGCATGACTACGTTGGCAAGCTGGTCAGCTTCTCAGAGTGTCCTGTGCCATGGAGATGCTGTTGTCACGGCAACCCTGTGCATCATTCAGCGCTCTAGATGCACGCTCGGTCAGGACTTGAGTACCTCATATGAGGTGAGTCCCCTCACCTATACCCCGATCTAATTCCTCCTTCCGGCGGAGGACAACTTCGACAAATAGCCAGGGTGACCTGAGGATTACAGTAAGGGGTTCCCCCACCGAGTACGTCTCCATGGGCCCCCCACTCCTCTAGCACATTGCAAGCTGTGATGCTTCCGGATGGGATTGCTGGTCCTTCTCATGGAGGACCTAGCATTTCATTCGGTTCCCACCACACCTTTCAGAGATCTGGTGGTGAACCTGCAAGCACTGCCCTTGGAGGAGGCAGACCCAGCCCTTGCTCTGCTCTGTCCCGTTTGCGCCTTCTGCTTATAAATGGACCGTATGCAGAGCTTTAAGCCCAGCTCTTTGTCTGCTATGGGGGACAGCAGAAGGGAAAGGCTGTCTTCAAGCAAAGGCTCACACACTGGATAGTGGATGCTATTGTCTTGGTTTACCAAACTCAATATCAGCTGTGCCCCCTGGGGATGAGGGCTCACTCTGTGAGGGGTGTAGCATCCTCCTGTTCGTTGGCACACTGTGCCTCAATAGCAGACATCTGTAGAGCTGCGGGCTGGATGACACCTAACAAGTTTGCAAGATTTTACAATTTCTGTGTAGAGCCTGTGTCCTTCTGTGTACTCACCTTAAGTAGCCAGTAAACACCAGGTCCCACTCGGTGTCGATCACGCTTGCTGCGCCATTCCCCTCTATGGACCGGATACGGGCACTTATCTGCTTCACAGGTGAGTTCCCCTCATGGCAAACCCTGCTTGGAGTATCTCCAGCACCCTCAGAAGTCAGATGTGATGGAGCGTCAGACACCAGGTCTAGTACTTGTGATTATGCCCAAGATCAGCCCCTGTGCTACGCCCCCTATGGTACCCGTGGTACGGCTTCCCTCACGGCGAGCCCATGTCTTTCTCTGGCAGAGCTGCTCTGCCATCTCTGCTCGAATTGATTTCACCCTAACTAGGCTGAGTCTACCACAGAGACCTTCCATATGTAGCACTGCCCTGCTTGGCCAGTCCATATGTGTAATTTCCACATAATACCTCCCACGTGCAGGATGTGGTCTCCGTAGCGCTCCCTTACACTTTCCCAGTGTTATCCAATGTTTCAGTGTACAGAACAGCAGTGAGACACTTCTCTGTCTAAGACCTATCCTTTCTTCCACCCCAGCAGGTGTTTGGGGATTTGGTGGCTTATACAAGGCGCTGGAAGGGGGCAGCAATAGTGGCGCTTTGGTAGGGATCCCAATTCGTCAGTTCTGACGTAACGTCGAACATGACTGACTGAAAGGGAACATCTCGGTTATGTATGTAACCCTCGTTCTCTGACGGAATGAATGGAGATGTTACTTCTAGTCGCCAAAATTGCTGTACAACCACTGAATGGCCAGTGGTTGTACAGCAATTTTGTGTTTTGACTAGAACACACCAGAAACCTGACAATAAGGCAATTCACAATTTTTTTTAGGTGCTAGTGTGTGTGTTTCTCATCAACCTCAATATTTGTCACTTGTCACTTCACAAATGACCTTAACGCTTCATAACACTTCAACTCTGAATGTCGCAATGTTCTGCTTTTTATCTATTTATTTTTTCCAGTTTCAATGTTTCCAGTTTCCAGTAAGAGCTGTTTGTATAAACCTCACTCCCCTGATCTCAAGAGGCACTCTAGTGACTGACGCTAGAGACTGTGGTCTTTAGCCTCCTTGTTAGAGCGCCTGCCTCATTTGACTGATTTTTTTTTTTTTTTTTTTTTTGCTTACAAAACATGTATACTAGGGTAGGCAGGAACAATACATCCTATCAAGCCTACCTATCAAGTCAGTCCCTGAATAGTGACTTGATTTCAGATAATTTTAACTAACCATGTCATATTCATAATATTATTTGTTTAGAATATAGACAAACCTTTACTGTAATTGTCTAGACTGTCAATATGTTTAATCTGCCCAATATTAAACCATTCCTTTTTTTCCTATTTAAAAAAAAAAAATAGAACTTGAATTTATTTAGTTGAAATTAAATTAACATCAAAAACTACAAATCCCTTTACTCTATAAGCAGTTTAAATCAGTATATTGACTGAGTGCTGTCTGCCACTGCACTGTAAAAAAAAAAATTCATGATTTCTTATTTTTAAAGGGTACATAACACAGAGAGTTTCGGCCAATCTCATGTTAATCTTGAGTACCTATAGGGTAGTATAGCATCCTTCATATCTCCGAAGACTCTTTAGTTTTATCAGATTTATAAAAGAAAGATATGCTGAACCGAGTCTTTCCGAAAACAGCCGAGCTCCTGGAGGCGTGCCGTGGGCGAAGCTAAAGAGTCACGTGCAGCTTTTGCGTAGTGAAGCTATCGATGGTCAAATAAACAAATGTATTTAAACACACACAATACACCATCACATTATCCCTGGATAACATTTGATTCGTGTTTATATTGTTTACATTATATACTGCCAACAAAACAGACATTTGATGCAGTTTTACTTACTACCTGCGATTCCGACTCATGAGCGCCATCTTTTATCGCTGGGACCGTTCCATCTTTCCATTTCAAACGATCTGTACATCCAGTGTCGAACTGGGCCTTGTTTATAAAACCATAAGCGCTGATTTTAAGGGCTTGAGCAGCTACGGAATACAGGCCACCAGGGCACAATACAGACTTTATCAAAGAATTTTTTGGAGTTAGTACTGGCTGCGGATAAAGTCCTAATTGCTGGTGATTTTAATATCCATGTAGATTATAAAAAAGATGCATTGGGATTGACATTTACAGACATTCTAAACTCTATTGGAGTTAGACAATACATGTCAGGACCGACTCATTTTCATAATCATACTTTAGATCTAATATTGTCACATAGAATCAATGTTGATGCCGTTGAAATTCTGCAGCAGAGCGATGACATCTCAGATCATTATCTATTCTCGTGTATACTACATTTAGCCAAGGCTGCAAAACCGCCTCCCTGTTACAAATATGGTAGAACTATCACTTCTACCACTAGAAGATTGCTTTATAAATAATCTTCCTGATCAGTTTCAGTTCCTGATCAAATCTCCTTAGCATACCAGATAGCTTAGAAGAACTTGATGTTACAACAGAAACTATTGACTCTCTCTTTTCCAGCACATTAGACACAGTTGCTCCTTTGCATTTAAAGAAGATTAAGGAAAATAGTCGGTTACACTTTATTTTACAGTGCCGTAGTTACACTGTAATTACCCAAATAAGTACTGTACTTTTTAATAGTACTGAGTACTATTAATTAACTCCATGTACTTATTATAGAGTTAAAGTTAGGGTTTGGTTTAGGGTTAGTTACTTGTAATTATGCATAATTTACTGTTATTACTATTGTAAGTACATGTAGTAACATGTAACTATGGCACTGTAAAATAAAGTGTTACCAAATAGTCCAACGCCGTGGTACAACGAGCACACTCAGACCCTCAAGAGAGCAGCCAGAAAAAATGGAGCGTAGCTGGAAGAAAACAAAACTAGATGTTTTTACGCATTTCGTGGAAAGAAAGCATTATTGCATACAGAAAGGCATTAAAAACTGCTAGATCTACTTATTTTTGGACTCTCTTGGAAGAAAACAAACACAACCCTAGGTATTTATTTGATACAGTAGTCAAATTAACAAGAAATAAAGCTTCAACTTTTGTTTTTAATTTGAAAGCCACATTTCACATTTTAAAATCTTGCTTATTACTTACAAAGCACTAAATGGTTTAGCTCCCCAGTACCTGAGCGAGCTCTTAATGCATTATAGTCCTTCACGTCTATTGCAATCTCAAAATTCTAGCCAGTTGATAATACCTAGATTATCAAAATCAACTGCTGGTGGTAGATCCTTTTCCTATTAGCGCCTAAAGACTTCCTAGCATTGTTCGGGAAGCAGACACACTCTGTCAGTTTAAATTTAGTCTAAAAACACATCTCTTTAACCTGGCATAAACATAACACATTATATATTTCTATTTTCAAATCAGTTAAATGATTGTTAGGCTGCATAAATTAGGTCAGCCAGTAACACTTCCTATAACATCCAACGTGCTTGTTACATCATAAGATGAATGTCATCTACGCTAATATTAGTCTCTCTGTTTATCCCGAGGTTTACCATAGTCAGCCGGATCCGGGCTGTATCCAGGCCATATCCAGATCAGAAGGAGGACCTGCGCTTAAGCATGACCACAACACATCCCTGAAGTGTCAGCAGAGATTGTGTCAAGTCACCTTTATTTATATAGCGCTTTTTACAATGTAGATTGTGTCAAAGCAGCTTTACATTGATAACTGGTACATTGTTTGGCTGCACAGCAGCTCTTAAAGAATAGTGTCAATGCAGGCAGATCAAAGCACTGTTGAATAGTGTCAACTAGATCATCCCCTGTGAAGGCCTCATCGACACGACAGCCAGTGGCACAGATCCTGAACAAACCTGTCTCCATACCAACGTGACGAATCCAATCTTCAGTCAGACAGAACTGGATCAAATATTTTGAATGTTCCAATCAAATCTGACTCCTGACCTGTAAAGCTGCCTGAATCATAAATTATGCACTGTTCGTTTGTTGGCCATAGGTGAACTGGCCCTCAGCTGAGCCTGGTTTCTCCCAAGGGTTTTCCCTTAATTCTGTCACCTGTTGGAGTTTGTGTTATTGAAAATATTCCAACATGTTTTGGGTTCATTTTAAGCAAACAATACAGTGATTTGGCTGCAGTTTCAGCATCTATTTACAATAGGGACGGGACGCTTCAGATTCTAGAGAGCATTTGATTGGACAGAAAATCTGACGAAAAGCTGAAGTGCAGAGTGATGTTATCAGAATTACTGATCCATATTGACGGACGTGAGAGTTTTTAGTTTTGAATGTTTGTACTTCTAAATGTGAATTTTGTTTTGTTTTGCTTTGGAGCACACTAGCTTATAAGGCTAACATGTTAATATTAAAAGTTAAAAAAAAACTTTCATTTTGATTTCATGGGGACTTTAAGTCAAGTCATTTCACTCCACGACCATCTTTGAAACTCTTATCGGGCAGCTATTACAGTCATGCAAGTGACACACACAGAGCAGTGGGCAGCCATTTTTGCTGTAGTGATTGGGGGTTAGGTGCCTTGCTCAAGAGCTCCTCAGTTGTGGGTAATGAGAGTGGAAGAGAGCTCTGTTCATTCAATCCCCCCACCTACATTTCCTGCTGGTACAAAGACTCAAACCCATGACCTTCAGGTTACAAGTCCGACTCTCTAACCATTAGGCCATAATTGACCGTTCGCAAAGACCCGCCCCCTTTTGTTACTGCTGCTACGTCTGACAAGCCATGCCGATCTCTCGCCACACATCATGTTCTCACGCAGTGAAAAATACATTGCGGAGCAAAGAGGACACTGACAACGCGTCGACAGACAAGACAGAGCAGATTACTTTTGATATGAAACAAAGTCTCAAATTTCAAATGTTGTCATTTTTAAAGAAATTTAAACAATAAATACTATTTCGTGGCTCTTTAATGTGTCATGACAGATCGCTGTAGCACCTCAGTTCAAGCGGCTCATGAACCGATCATCTCTTCCTACTAGTTCATTTATAGCATCAAATAAACATGAATGAACATCATAAGGAATGTTGTTTCAATCGCAGAAAGACGTCAGTACACACCATTTTTCAAGTTCAAGTCCACCATCAAGTTAATCTGCTAACTCCCCTGACTGCTTTGTCGAACAAAATGGCGGATTCGGCGTTATGATTGGTTAGATCGCCTGTCAATCAAACTCTTGGTGAAGGGTGACAAATGGGGAAACAAAAATTCTGCTGTTTACCAAGCTTTTGATTAAATTTCATATTTGAAATTACCAATGAAATCTGAAAACAACTATTATATTTGTGGTTTCTTGTGCTCAAGTAGTTTTTAAAAAAAGCGTATTTTTCAACCTGGATCATGCGCAGTGCGTCTCAGGAACCTTTTATTTATTTATTTTAATTTTTTTTTTTTAATTCTCAGGAACCGGAGCTTCTAATGGCAGCTGCAGTGACGCGATGACTTCACCAATCCGCGATTGGCTCTTTTATTTAGAAGGCGGGACATACTACACCATATTGTACGTTGCACTTTCTCACATTCATATAGTAATATGAGAGCACTGTCGTCTTTCTATATATAAAGTGTTTTGCTGCAGTCGGGTGCTTCTCTATAAGCAAGTCGTCTTGTTTTTCAATGAAACCCAAAAGTGTTATTTTAAAATTTTAAATGAGATCCAAGTGTTTACTTTATAATAAATTTAATTCTTCGTACTACATGTCATGTCATGTGACTCAGACTTTGATTGATGACGTGTCTGCGGTGTCTGCTTTGATCCTCAACAGATGACATTTTTAATAGACTTTTTTCCCACTTCGCACTAAACATTTTTTAAATATTTGCTAGTTCTGCGTGATTATGTCCACGGATGTTTTGGAAGCTACAGTAAGTAGATTCATTTGAGCTTTTTTCATATTAATTAAGATGAGATGTATTAGCTCGATCGTTTTGCGTGTTTGTTTTTAGCCCTCTTGTTGCATTCTAGTCAACACGATCTTCCCCCCAAACCACACTGTAAGACAACAAAGCCATTATATTATGAAATTAAGGTAGATTTGAACTAAGAGCATTAGGACTGTGTTCTTTTTAGACATTTTTCATAAACGTCTAGTTTTCATGTGTTTTATATTTTGTAATTTTATACAAGTCAAGTCACCTTTATTTATATAGTGCTTTTAACACCACAGATTGTTTCAAAGCAGCTTTACACTGATAACAGGAACATTATGCAACAAAGTTTGTTTGGGCTGTACAGCAGCTCTAGAAGAAAAGTTTAGCCTGAGTCAGTTCAGTGTTGATTTAGCCTATAGTTCCGTGCATTTCATCTAAATTCATCTAATATTGTTGAATAGTAGGTGTCCCCAACTAAGCAAGCCAGAGGCACAGTGGCAAGGAACCTAACTCACTTCAACTCAGTGAGACTTAATTACAATTTCTTTTGGCCAAAGCAATGCTTTGAAATGTCTTACCATTCCCATTTTTTGCTTTTAAGTGAGTTTTATGTTTCATAATTGTTTTCATAATTGCTGAAATTCTGCTGACATTCCATTAAACAGTGTTTTGTATAGGCTAGTTTTAATACAGATGTGTTTTAAAATGGCTATTGCACCATTAAGATCTTACATAGAAAATAAATTGAAAATAATAATAATAAAGTTCATCATAAGTCATCATAAACCCTCTGTGATGTAAGTTCATCAGTATCTCACCTGTCCTGCAGGTGATGCTGGAGGCCTTACGGGTGACGGAGCTTCGTCTTCTGCTCTCCAAGATGGGCAAGAGTAAAAGCGGCCTGAAGAAGGACCTGATGAAGAGAGTCTCAGATCTGCTGCACAACGACTGCAGTCCTGAGCTGCTGTCTGCTGTCCGAGAGCTTCACAAACTCCGGCAGGTTTCTAAAGACGCCCGCAGGAGCTCAAAGCCCAGTTCTGACCAGATCATCTCCATGCCAGAGTGTGTCTCACCCGACAAACCACAATCACCCATATCTATCTGTACAGAACCACAGATGATCAAACTGCCCTTCTATCAGACGCTGGACACCATTCTGCCTCCTACACCTCTGGGTATGATGCATATGAAAAAAATAAAGTTTTTAATGATGCATTCAGTTTTTAAGATCTTATATTAATTCAGACACTAAACTGAATCATAATAATTAATTCCCCACTGACAAAATCAAGCCCTGCTCTACATTTGTAGACGTTTCACTCGGATATATACGTCACAATAAAGAAGAAAAGACTTCAGTTTCATGCCTGACTTTAAGTGAACTACAATAATTTACTATAAATTAAATAATCATTCTTGTTGTGGAAAGTGTACATGTATTTTGTCATGTTTTTAGTGCCCACTTGTGGAGGAATCATGCAAAACTCAGATTTCTTGATTCATCTCAGTGTGGATCAACAGACTCAGATCCAGAACAGCCGGTGAGTTTCTGTCTCGTCTTTATTCATTCATCTGAACGTTAATGACAGTGTTGTGCTGTTGTTTGTAGTAAGAATGCTGACGTTGTGTGATAAACTGTATACGTTCACTGCAGAAACACATCTGAAGTTTTTTTGTTATTTTTAACATTTTAACAACATGCTAGAAAATAACTTTTTAGAAACATTTTTGCAGCATATCTTGACTGCATGGTTTTCTCTCAGTGTTTTCTCTGTTTTCATTACAAATATCTAAACATGCTTAAATCAAGACATTTAATTGAGAAGCAAAATTGATTACAATATTGTTTTCTGAAAATTAAGTGTGTTTGTGCTTAAAAAAGGGAAAAATGTCTGCCACTGGGGTCAGAAAAATAATCTGGGTTTTCCTCTGGAATAAGATGATTTTTCTAACCCCACTGACAGAGATTTTTTTCTTGTTTTAAACATAATTTATCAGTTTGTCAGAAAGCAAAACTTAATATCTTCAGTCATTTG